>NC_067157.1:42342178-42559678 GCF_903995435.1 Acomys russatus | reverse complement strand
TTTTTCTGGGCCACTAGGCTTCTGCCCTTTGGTAAGAGACTACAGAATTCTTTGCGGAGGAGACCAAAGAAAAGATTGATGATGATACCAGCATTTCTTGATTTCACAATGAAATTCTTTTAGTCCTTCATACTACTTGGAAATATGGAAGTAAATACTAAACTAATCAGCTTTCAGTATGAAATGTCTGAGGAAAATAGAACGTGATGTGGAGAGGAAGGAGAGGAGCGGGAACATGTTAATTTAATTTCAAATCCTAGAGACTTGTATGAACTTTAAAATTCTATGTGTTTATTTTCAGTAAAATATAAAATTAAAAGAAAAATAAATCTCATCTTGTAGCTTCCAGCAACTAGAGAACAGGTCCCAATATCACTATTGGTGTGTCACACAAGACTCTCTATTACAAATGTCACTATTGGCATGTTATACAAGACTCTCTATTACAACTGTCATTATCGGTGTGCCATGCAAGACTCATTATTACAAAGGCATTTCCAGCCTTCTTGGCTTTCCCAGAGTGAGTCTACATCCCACGGAGGCAGGGATCTTCCATTTAAAGCACATCTTTATTCCCACATTCTTACCCTTGCTCTTTCTGCTCTTGAGAATTCTTTCTTTTATATCTGCCCAGGAAACTACTGAGTCTTTAGAAAATAGGAACTCTTTTTTTTTTTTAACACATTTTTATTGAAAGATAAACTCAAATGTTGTTTCCCCTTGGCACTTTGCATATAGCCCATGGGAGACATTAATTAATTCATTGTTTGGGGCTCTCAATGCTTAGCATGGAGGATTATGTATTAACGAGTCCCTCGTGCTGGGTGGACTGTATCTCCTAGCGGATGTACAACGGAAATAACATTCACATCACCATGTCCCTGTACAGAGTAGGTGTACAGTTCAGTTGTTGAGATCCATCTAGCTAAACTCAGATGCTTAGAAAAAGGAGAGCCTGCACAATTAGTGATCAATGGGTTGGAACCATGAGGGTAGATGTCAAAAAATTACTCTTATTTTAAAATTTTTAAGTAGTTGGCAACTAAGAGACATGCCACAGCCAAAAGAAAAGTTCCTCCCTTTTAGAAACTAGAATGGCTTTCCTTTTCCTGGGTTGTAATTGAGCAGCAAGTTACTTAATAAATAACTTTAAAGACTTCTATAAAAATATAATTATGTCATTTCTCCCTCTATCCCCTCATTCTTACCTATCCCATATCTGACCTCCTTCCATCCCAAATTTATGGTCTCTTCTTTTTAATGAGTTATTGCATGTACATTTAAATGGAACAAGGATCAATATAACCTGCTGAGTCCATTCAGTGTTGCATGCTGTATATGTTTCTGGGGCTGACCACAGCCTTAATAATAACTTATCAAAACTCAAAGAAACTGGTTGGATTGCAAATGAGAAGCAAAGTGAAAGAAAATATAGCTTATATTCGCATTAGATTATTATCATATCTGTGGATTCAGGAGACACTAAGAATTCTGAGGTAGATAGTTCCATCCTGTAGAAAATTTCTACATCCAATACGCATAAAGACCACCTAAAAGGTTGCGAACAGATGCATTTTCTGGGCTCCACCCCTTGGTATTCTAACTGACAGGGCCAGCCACCTGCATTTCTGAAGGTTCTGCTCAGGCTACTGTGCAGACTCTTAACAGAGGCAGCCACACCTCCACTTTGGAGGAGGCCAGAATTAGTGGGAAGAGCAAGGTTGAAGAAATGAACTGAGCAGAGGTGGAAAACCTGAAGGCTGCCTGAACCCAGCAAGGGAGAAAGGGCTAAACAGCTGCAGTTGCAAATGGTGTCGCTGCTATCTGCAAAAGCCAGAAAACACTGAAATTAGAATTTACCAGTTGCTTTATCTGTCTTCCAAATGAGTTCTTCAGATTCGTGGCTTGAATTTTAAATGTGTCCACATCACAGAATAGACAGCCTACTGTAAGAGCACAGCATCTGTCTTGAAAGCTCTGCCACTTTCTAACCTGTATTGACTATTGGCATGCCACTGCTCCAGTATCTTTTATTCCTACTACTTATTAAATGCCTTTGCCTTAATAAGATATATTATATTTTCAGATTTAACACCCTTTTGTTAAGCAAATTATATAAAAAGGCTTTTTACAAATCGTGGTTTTTTTAGAAGCCACATAAAACCCCTTTCGTAATGATTCATCTCTGCACGCAAGATTCAAAGAATCTACAATTTCTAGCATGAATTACTATTGAAAAGTTTATCTTCATTTCTGACGAACAATATCTGAAGCTTTTGTGAATATTCTCTGTAAGCAATCTAGATTCCATTTCACTTTAGCCATATCTAGTTCTACAAGACAACAAATACATCTTAAATTTTCATGATAAAATGATGCTATTAAGTGATTTGATGTAATAAATGAGAAACACATATTAACCAAAGATACTGGTAAATTTGCCAATGACTTTATTATTTATTCTAATGAGCATGAAAACTGTCAATGCCTGCTGCCTGTGGAGATAAATGAAGAACAACTGTGTGAGAATAAGCAAGGGTTGTGTACTTAGAGGTAAAATCCGCATCCATTACTTGTGTGTTGGCAGAGACTCAAAGGCAGGCAGAAGAGCAGGAAAGCTTTATAGAAGGGAAGAAAGTGTCAGTTATGACCTGATTGGAAGCTGTTGGCATGGGGGAAAGTTGACTATCAGGTGGCTAACCAAAAGTTGTGCATCCATGTGATCAGCTATGTGTGAAATTTGACCCCAAGGTTAATTTTTTTTTAAGTGAAAAGAAAAGAAAATCTGGCTGGGTGTATTGGTACAAGCCTGTAATCCATGCACTCAGGAGCCTGAAGGAGGGGCATGGACGACGATACAGGGACGTTCTGTATTTCAAAGTACCTGACAAAAAGAACTCACGAACAAGTGGTTACTTTGGCTCACAGTTTCAAGATTATCAGCCCTTAAGTAGTGCTGAAATCACAGCTGCTGCTGTAGCAGGAACCTGAAACATGGATGTTACGTTTTGGAGGAACAGAAACCAGAGAGAATTCTGGACATAAGTGTAAGTGAGTATCATGTTCAAAGTCCACCCATGGTCTTTCAGCAAAGCTTTCCCTTTCAAAAGGCCCAGAGTTTTTTAGAACAGTATGACCAGTCAGGACCAAATGATCAGTGTTCCAACCAAATCCAATTCTGTTCTGAAACAACAAAAGAAATGAAAAAGCATCCAAAGAAGACTAGACTAGAAGCAACCTTCCCTGAAAGGACATTTTTACTTATATAGGATACACTGTGAGTCTGTCTAAGAAGGAGGCTACACTATTTCCCAAATGATTGTGTTCCAGGACCAGGCATGATAACACACACCTGTAATCCCAGAATATCAGGAGTGGAGGCAGGAGAATTAAGGCTTCAAAGGCAGCCTCGTATCCATAGTGAGTTCAACACCTAAACAAAACAAAACAACATTGTTTGTTTATTTTGTTTTCGTTTTGAATGGAATAGGTCACTAGAAGATTTGGAGAAAGAATTTTACAATCCAATGTTGTTTCTCTTCTATTGGAAACAATTCCATGCTTACTTAAAAGCTTGTAATCCCTTACAAAGAACATCTTTCTCCCCGCAGCCCAAGTTGTTTTCAAGGTAGTTGCCTGGATACTATAACTTACATATTCCGCAAACAAAATTCTCCTACAAAATACAATAATCAAAATTAACGTCACTGCCCTTTGGTCTTCAAACCCTGGCTATGACAATCCCGTTGCTAAGTAAGGAGCCCATGAGACTGGGCTTACTATATACTATCTGTCAATCTCCTTAGCCTCATCTTTCATCATTGTGGCTCACATGGGTTTTGAATCCTGTTTTTCAGCACCATAGGTGAATGGGCTAATTTTCTTTTGATGCTTTGTGTATACTCTTTCCACTTTTGTTGTTTCTTCTCCTTTGCCACTCTAACCTTTTTTTTTTCCACATTGTTTTGTCTGCCATTATTATTTATTTCTAAAGAATTTTATGAGACTTATAAGAAAGATGATGGTAAGATGACAATAGGTGTGTGTGTGTGTGTGTGTGTGTGTGTGTGTGTGTGTGTGTGTGTTTTCATGTATGCTCTTTTGTATACCAGAGTTCTATCTCAAGTGTCATTCTCACCCATCCAACACTATTTTCTGACATAGGGTCTCTCACTGAACCTAGGGCTCACTGATTCACTTTTGCTGGGGGTAACCACAAAGCTAGAAAATCCTTCAAGGCCTTTTCTTTTAGGTCCATCAGTTTGACTTAGAAAATAAAAATACTAACTCAGGTTAAATTGAAAGAGATTTCTTTTTATATTTTATACTTGTAAGAAAAAAATAAAAGTAATATATTTAACTCCTATTGGTTTTCTAGCCTCCATGACTATAAGAAATTGTTTGGAAGCCAGACAGTGGTAGCATTTTTAATTCCAGCACTCTGGAGACACAGCCAGGCATACCCCTATGAGTTTGAGGCCATCCTGGTCTACAAAGCATGTGCAGGATTGACATGGCTGTTACACAGAGACACCCTGTCTCCACAAACAAAACAAACAAACAAAGTTGTTTTCTGGTATAAAGGCATATATAGATATACACTGAATTTATACTCAAAATGCAAGATAATCCCATTGAGAGGTAAAACTCTAAAATCCCACTTAAGTGAATCTTTTAATGAAATTTATAAATGGGATACTGATTTTCAATAAGTTGAAGCAAGCTATATTAGAAGGCGGGAATTTCTCCCATTACCACTGAAGATAGGAGATAGATGTGAATGACAAGTTTCTACTATATAGTATAATTAACACAATATATACACAACCAAGGTTGAGTCATGCACCGTGCATTTTCTACTGAACTATGTGTGTTTATACACTGGCACTTGTAAACAACTACTGAAAGTAAAGCCTATACTACCATGCTTTACATAGATACGTCATGACAAGCAGCAAGCTGCTGTGTTTCACTAAATGGAGTAAGAAACCACATGAATCTGGTGTAATGCAAGTGTTCTGAAAGTGTGTGAAGCATCTATACAGCCTTGCAGTATTTAGTAGTTGCATTGAAATAAGTATTACATGTTTTATTAATTTAATTAAAGACAAGATTAACGTTAACATAATTTATTCAAATAATTCAGTGAGTAAATACTGGAAAAATTGTTGACAAGCCGCTTTTACATTTTTAAAAACACCAAATCTGTGAAATGAGCTGTGTGTTTTGTATTAAGACTATGCTTTTTCTAGCTACATTTCACTTGTTTAATAGCCATATATTGGGGATACATGCTATACAAGTCAGTGCATATATTAAGTTTTTCACAAAAAAGCAACATCAATACAATTAAACGCAAGCAGAAAGGAAAAGTGGTGGAAAAGAAATGAACAAGTTGGGCATGACTCCTATGAAATAAGGAAATGGTCTTTCAAAGCTAAAAAACCAACATTAATTATATAATTAAGGCTCATGGAAAATATGTAACCATGTAGATTGGTTTTCTGTTAGTTTCTTGAGTAAATGAACTTGGAAAGTACCTAAGTGTAGTTCTTACTCATCTCATTATTTAGCTAACATTGCCTGGGATAGAAGAGACACGTGTATTTTTACTGAGTGTGTTTAGATCGAGTTGATGACAGCAGTTTATCCAGAATATATGTGTTCGCTAATTTCTATTGCTGTGATACAATGTCATGACAAAGGAAACATCTAGAAGGAGGGTTTATTTGGTCTTAGGGTTTCAGAGGGTAGAGAAGTGGCAAGCTCTACCTCTGGAGATGGAAGGTGTGCACTCACATATTGAATCTCTAGCAGAAAGATAGCACACATCCAAAGTGGAAAAAAATCATTCCATTATCAAAGCTTACTTCTAGTGACATAATTTCTATAACAAGACCAAACCTTCTGAACCTCCCACACAACACTGTCCAATAGGAGACCAAGTATTCAAATGTCTGAGACTCTGATGGACCACCTCCATATATCTATTACAGATATTAAAGAAATGCTGCTTGCCTTTTTCTTGGAGTTTTGGGCATCTATTTAGGGCTAGAGTTAGGATTAGACAGGGAGAAAATTTGTTATTGATACCTTGCACCATCAATACTTATGATATTCATTTAAAAACACCAGCAATCATAGAATGTATGTGCGATAGCATCCTAAAATAGTGTGACTCTAGAAAGCTGGTTTTCAAAAAGATGGCTCTCAGGGAGAGCTTCATTTCACTCAATTTTGGAGATGCACAGTCAAGTCCCATAACTAACTTCAATAAATCCTTCAGAATGAAAGTTCGTTTAAGAACATGTTTTCAAAAGTTTCCTGTTTGTATTTTATAATTCTTTCCATTTCCTCTCCTTGTTTTCACCTGGTGTGTTTACTTTATGAGATACAGATACTTTAATTCTGAGAGGGACTGACTGAGTTTCTCAAGAAGAAATAAAATTCACACTTAGGTCCCAAAGAACCAAATTACTCAGGATCAAGAAGTGATGTATCTGTTCCAAATTTAAAGAAGACTCTGAGTGCTCTTACCTGCTTTCTTTCAGGCTAACCAGATGTCATGTTATAACAAAAACAGTTTTGCAGAGCGTGACCCTAAGACATCTTAGTAATAGCACTTTCATTCTTCTCACTGATGTAAAAAGCACTTTCTCCTCATCATAAAATATTCACAAAAGACTACAAAAAAAAGTAGGAATAAACAATAATCTCACTATTCAAAGTAACCATAATATTTTAGTATGTTTTCTTTTGAAATAATAAGTTAAATACTATTTTTATTAATTCTTTGAGAGTTTCATGCAATGTATTTTGATTGTATTCACCTCTTGTACCCATCGGCTTCCATATCTACCCTCCCCACCTTCCCCACCCACCCAGCTTTGAGTTTTCTTCTCCCTATAACCAGTTTGTGATACTCAACTACTCTTAGGTGTCAGGCTTGCTTTGGAGTATGGTCGATCTACTGGGGGGTACACCCTTAAAGAGTAATTTTTTGTTTGTTTTTCAAGACAGGCTCTCTCTGTGTAGTCTTGGCTGTCCTGGACTTGCTTCTGTGAGAATGTCTGTGTGGGATTTTCTTGGTTACATTAATTGAAATGGGAGGATTACTGTAAGTATGGGCAGTGACTTCTGAAGACATCCTAGATAAGATGTCAGAGAGAAAGGGGTTCTGCTTCTTGCCTGCTTGCCTTCACATCTCATGGATGAGTTTATCTACTCTGTCACCTCTGCTGCTGCTGCTGCTGCTCCTGTATTCTGTCACGGATAGAAGAAGCCTGGTTTTTTGGGCTTTCATCATGGACCCCAGTGGCTCTCCAGCAGTCTTTTGAGCTTTCAGGCCCAGGAGAGGGGTTCTGAGGCTCCCAACCACTGCAATGTAAAGAACCCATTCTTGGTACCCAGACCATATCGTAAGCCAGTGTGAATATATATATATTTGGTTCTGTTCCTCTAGAGGCCTCTGATCAATACACTAAGTTTACTGTTTAGATTGCCATGGCATAAAATCAATATAACATGGTAGATGTCTGGGCTGAGGACAAACATTTATGAATAGGTTAGTTCATGGGAATTAAAAAATATGATAGAAGAATGCTTTAGCCTATTACCAATCAGGTAATAGTTAGGATCCATGGTTTTGGCCCCAGGAATTTTTTGGGGGGGCAGGGATGCGGAATGAATAGCAATCTTTATCCACCAGTAGCACAATCCAGATCCATAGTAGATGTCTGAACCATGGGTACCACCTAACCTTAAATATACACTGCTTCTTCCTATCCATAGGTACATGGGATGAAACTTAATTTATAAACTAGCTACAAAAAGAGATAAGCAACAGTATAATATGACTGTTACAACAACATACTGTAATATAGTGAGCGTTATCTTCATTCTTGACCTTGGGGACAGTATTAATGAAATAAGAGTTACTTGAACTCGAGGCTGTAGAAACGACTCAGTTGTTAAGAATAATGGCTGCTCTTCTAGAGGACCAGACTCACAAGCAAGCTCATAACCATCTTTAATTCTTTTTAAAATATATTTTATTAATTTATTCATATTACAGCTCAATTGTTATCCCATCCTTTGTATCCTCCCATTCCTTCCTCCCTCCCATTTTCCCCTTATTCCCCTCCCCTATGACTGTGACTGAGGGGGACCTCCTCCCCCTGTATATGCCATAGGGTATCAAGTCTCTCCATCTTTAATTCTTATTCTAGGTGATCTGAAACTCTTCTGACCTCCACGGGCTCTAGGCATGCAGGGGGAGCACAGACATACATGCAGACAAAGCACACACATATATATTTGTATACGTGTGTGTGTATGATGATATAGAGTTACTTGAACCCAAACACTGTGATGCCACCATATCAGTTCATCTAATGAATGTGTAGGTTATAGAACGTGGATGCTATGGACAAAGGAATGGGTCCAAAGGAGTGGGATGAAGCAGGATAGGTTAAAATTTTATCATGTTACTCAGAATGGCACACATTAAAACTTCCCACTGTTTATTTATGGGCTATTTTTTCCCCCGCATAGTATTTTCATACTGTAGTTGACACCTACAACTGAAACCAAGAAGAGTAAAACCACAGCTCATGGGGACTGCAGTATTTGCAGTAAGAGTCTTCTACTTCTGCGTGATGGGTGATCGTGTTGTCTTTCACATCCTCCTCACACACATACCCCGCTCCCATCTTTGTGACCTCTCATCTTTGAACTCTGTATGTCAACTGTTTTTGAGCTCTTTTTTTACCCTTACACAAGCACATTCCAAGCTTGGGAAAGCCTCTCTGAGAGTTTGCCCACCCTACCCAGCTAAAAGTTTCTGTCTCTCTGGATTCTGATTGCAACTAGGTCACGATCACTGCTTGCTGTATTTCTTTCGTGGCCTCTTATCCTGCAACCCATCTACTCACAAAAATTAAGGACAGACAACAGAGCTTTTCAGACCTTGTGTGTCTCTGTATTTCATTCTTCATTCAGATTTGTCAATTTTCTCTCCCATGTCTGTCAAACATCCCATAATGTTTAAATTAAAACATTGCCCTTGGTTTATAATGTTATGGGAGAAGATGGGAAGAAAGCTCAGTTATTTTATAAAGCATCATGGGATGAATTAGCCCCATAGTGTGGATTCTTGGTTTGCATTTGACAGTTTTCCAATGTAAGGTCTTCATAGGGCAGCTTCCAGGGCTTTTGATGAAGAATCTAAAAGTATTATGGAGGTGCTGTTTTAGAAACATTTAGCGTACTGTGCAAGAAAAACTCATTTTGCAAAATGGTTGCATGTTTAATTTATTCTTCCTTGGAGAATTGTACTGCACTGAAGCTATGTTGCAAGAAGTGGCTTTGTGTAGTGTGGTTTGGAGGTTAAGAGCCAATTGTACAGACTGAAGTCGCTTCATAGCCCTTTAAGTAGCTGTGGTCTCTTTTCCAAGTATAGGCTAATAACTGAGCATTGAAGTTCCATACACACCATTTTAAGGCGATTTCAAGTTACTTTGAAGTTAGCTACATAGAAATCATTTCTGGATGCTAGGAAAGAAAACAGAAATATTAGAAAACACTTTCCCTTAACCTACAGGCATGCTTAGCTACTTTCGCTGAGTGTTTCTATTTATTTTTACCAGAATACACAAATACTTATTTTGCTGTTCCTATAATCAGATTGTATATCAGCAGCTGAAAATGAATATGTCCAATGTGTTTTACAGTATAATTTTAAGATCTGTATTTACATATAATCTTTTTGATATCCTGGTCTTACTAATTCAGCAAATTTTAAACTGTATTTTTATTGCTTTACATGCATCTCTATGAAGCAAATCAACATAATGTGATTAGGTGAATCAATTATAAAATTGTGTTGCAATTCTGCCAAACAAACAAACAACAACAAAACCCCAATGACTTTACTTTGAAAACATTCAACTATCTTTTATTAAACCAAGAAAACCATGCACAAATGAAGAAGTTTGTGTAAAGGATTTTACCCTTTGTCTTTATAACAATAATTGTTGTAGGTACTATAGAGAAAAATATCAAATTAGAAGTAATGATAATATAGATCAAATGTACGACATGAACTGAAAGAAAATGCTGCACAGAATGTGGAGTAGGTGATGACAGCATGGTCATCCAGCTTGCATCCTTTGGTAAGGGCCTTGGCTGCTTGTGAGCCAGTTCAGTCCCATGAAAGACTCAGCACACAAACCTAAGAGTAAGAAATTAAGGCCATTTTACTATATTCACTTAGAATCCTGCAACTGGGTACCCTACAGTCATGGCATTCATGAGTTGAGTGTTGGAGGTTGATCTGATGTATTTTGATGCTAATTACTGTTTGCTGTCTGTGTGAACCACCTTGCCTAAGAGCCTAACCTATTTGACCAATAAAATGTCATCATTCCTGGGCAGGGCAAATGGGATAGGCATGGCTGAGGTTCCCAGGCTGGGGGAGACAGAGAGCATCTTGGGAAGAGGAGGGACCAGGACCAGAGGAAAAGAGGAAGAAGAAAGCCATCATGGATTAGATGGAGGAGAAGCACATGGCTGGCGTGGATGGAGACGTGGCCCAGATGAAGAACATTAGCAAGTATATAGGATTATGGATGGAAGGTAGCTTGACAGACATTATAAGAAGCAGATGGCGTGGGATTGGGGCAGGTAGTTTAGGTCATTAATATCTGCCTTGCTCCAGGTTAGGTAAGGCTACTTTAAAATATAACAGCTGTCTGTGTCTTGACTGATTGTTAGCGGGTTAGAAAATACCATCGTAATAATAACTATAGGCTTACTAATAAACGTTATTAGGCTGTACTGGTATTATAACTGCAACAGGTGAGTCTCTTAGCCATCGCAGCTCTGGGAGTTTTGATTCCGTTCCATCTTATTTCTAAACAGTTTTGAGAAATAGCTGACCAGCTTATTTAGCAAATGGCTTAAAATTTAATTTACACTTTGAACATTGTTTAAGCCAGTGAATAAAATGTTCAATGTGTTGTTTACTGAATTAGATTTACATATATATGTAATATATAATATAATTATATATATAATATATATATATATAATCCAAACATCATGTGGTAGAAGAAACTTTCTTCATCTTTGAAAAACCATTTGAGATTCAGAGCCTTCCCACTGCAGAGATCTTGTCTAGGATAAAGACACAGGAGATCCCAAGTGCAAATAAGGGTTGATTATTCTGCCTACTTCAGTTTAGTAAATTTTTAAAAAGACAGTCTTTAAATTGTAGATCATATTATTTTCAAACTCCTTTTGCTAATATTTAATGTGCCCCCAAGGCTTCTCTGCTAGGGACATAGCACAGTGTTCCTCAGCATGTGTGCATGTCAAGCTGTTTCCTGGCAGAATGGCGAGGTGAGCTTCTATCCCTGGAGAGGAAGCTTGAGGTTCCTCAGATAGCCTAATCCAAGTTGGATCTTGGTTTTGATTCAGTTCTGTGTGTTTATTCTAGAAGGGCAAGATAAATATAACAACCACTGTACTTTTGTGAGATGCTTTACCAAATCATAGTAGGATTTTCCTTGTGATCTCAACCAAACTCAAGTGACTTAAAGTAGCAAAGAATATCTGTGTCAAGGTTTGAACACGGATGAGATGAAAGCCCTATAATTCCATTGTATTGTAGGAATCTTCTGCCTCAAAACAACAACAAAAAGCTGTTTCCTAAGAACATCTGAGGTGATGTAAGTGCTTACTGAGTCTATTCTCTGTCTGTTTCATTAGGAATGCCTGTGGCACTGTATGCATTATTTCCTGTGACTAATCACAATTTGACATGTGTAGAGGATTTCCAATTTTTGTTATTTCTCCATCTTTCTGTTCTGGCTTTCCTCACTTCCTCCCTCCCTCCCTCCTTCCCTCTCTCCTTCCCTTCTTCCTGCCTTTTCCCTCCATTTATTTATTTATTTATTCTGTTTGTGTGATGGGAAGATGGCCCAGATGCAGTGGCTGTTTTGAAAAGTTGCAAGAGTGGTCCCTGTATTTGCTGAAAGAGGATGAAGGAGGAAAGGGGCATTCAATAAATGCAAAATACTGAGAGAATGCAAATGTTGAAAAACTCCGTCTTCTGGGTGTGGCATGCCCACTGCCATATTGAAGCCTCAGCAGCTGTTATGACCCATAGAGATACAAAACTGGGCCATGCTCACTCCTGGAGGGGAGGAAGTACTTACAAGGCATCCCTTTGGAAGCACAAAGCCCCAGCCTCGCTGAGGATGCATAACAGTTACTAGAGGTGTGTGTGAGGAGCTCTTTTCTCTGGTGGTTTAGCTTCTCTAGATAATCCCTTACCGATGTTCCTGGAAGAATCCCAGGTAATGTTGTCAGTCTACTGTGCTACAGTGAAATTGCTTCTTTGGCTGGTGACTGGTACCCTAGAGAGACATTTCAAGTTTTCCTAGGAAAAGTTACCATGGCAACAGGGAAGTTGAAAAGTTGCAGCATTGTCCCATCACAAGTCTAACTACCCCAACATCTAGTGATTCAATTCTCTTAAATGGAGCTACATTGAGGGAAATAGGCTCTGCCTTTTGTGGGTGGTTTGACAGGAGGTGCAGAGCAGCCTGTCCTTGCACAGGCCCACAAGCGTGGAATCTAACACTGGGGAATGCTTGCTTGGTAAGGACCTGAATACAGAGGGTCCTAATAAATTCAGCTTGGAGGTCTGTACGTACTTGGGAAGATTAATGTCAGTCTGATTGTGATTGAGTTATCTTCCTTTCTGATACCCATAGTCTGAAGGAGACTTGAACTTGTGCTCAAAAGACTCTCAGGAAGAGGCTGCATTTACTGTTATTCCAAACTGAAAGATAGGGAGAATGACAGAATTTTAGAGAGACAAAGCTACAGACAAACAGAGGGTGGGTAAGGGACAGTGGAAAGGAGGAAGGGAAGAAGAAAGAAGATGGGGATGGAGAAAGAGTGAGAGAGTGAGAGGAAGAGGGAGAGAGTGAGAATCTTTAACTTGTCCCCTCCTCTCTCTTTTCCTATGTCTCAGTTCTTTTCCTGATATCACTGCTTTTTAAGACCAATGTCTGCATCTACCATAATAGAAAAGGTGAGAACTGGGATGGATGCTTAGAGTGTCCACCTCTGTGGACTATGATGGTCCCCAACTCAGGGGAAGGTGTACTTGTTAGATACATATATTCAACTCCATGTAAATTGATTTCCCCACACTTGGAAATGTCCTGGTCTTATAGAGTGGGCTCCTGGAGGACAACAAGGAGAAGATTCCAGTATAAGCAAGTGGAGAGAGAAGGCAAAGGGTGGAGACAACACTTTAGCATGAGGGAAGGGGAAAGAAGTTCCACTTACTGTAAGTCAGGCCCAAGTTCCTTTAGTGTGTATGTTTTAGATATGTACGCTTTTTGGAATTTACTCATGTTTGCTAACTCCCCTCACCTGACTTTTAGCATCTTTGAGACACTTATTCCTCTCACTTTCTAGCACATTCCATAGCTATGGAATAACAAACATTGATAACTATTCATTCATTTATTATCACAGTGCTGTTGGAATATGAATGTATAGCCCCAAGCCAAGTTTGGACATGCTGCTTCTTTGAGGTATGAGAAGTTACAGTTGGTCCGTCACTGGAGACAGGCCATATGTCTTCAGGAGGAGAATGTGGTGAAAGTACTTGTCCCATTCAAAAACTAGCTTTACTCAAAATTTGTTAACTTGAATTCTGTTGAGCGGTGCAGTGAGAATTTTAGAGATTAGGGGATTATGATGACCCCATAATATGGAGTCATTTGTCTCTTAAGGCTGAGTTGGAATAAATTCAAAGCTGTTATTCCCACTCATTCATTCTCTGTAGAGCAGAGAAGAAAGGGATGGGACTAAGTCTGCTCCCTGGTGATTCGACCCTTCCGGCCTTCTGAAGTCTTCAATAGCGTTAAAGAAAGTATCCTTGGTAGAGAACCTTCAGGACCAGTTTCTCCTCTTTTGTTTGGTACTTAATCTGTGGTGCATTGCAGTTGCCATGAACCTGGACCGGTGTCAGAGGGTTATTCCGAGGCAGGGATACGAGTTACGAGTATTGTTTTCCTGTTTCAAATCTACTAGATAGCCAACATCAACACAGCGCAACTGTGAAATCCGGACTGTGAGGCATGACTGCAATCCTTAAACTCCATTAAGTTTTAAATTTTGAAAATTGTCCCAGCAACGTTCCTTATGGAGAAGATGCATGTGTCAGCTGACATCTCTTAACCTTATTTAACCATCGCCTTCTCAATATGCATTGTACCTGTAACTAAACACTCAGCACAAAATAAATTGTGGCATCTAACCAGATATTGGTCTTAATATAGAAGGTATATACAACATGCTTAACTAGGAGCACCCTTAAGATTTATCTCTGCTTACTCTTGTTGTAAACAAACAGGGTTGAATCACCAGGCATTTAGAAAGAATTTCAGTAATACCCTTCAAATAAGGAGGCAGTTCTTCGCTCAGGAAGTTTCAATTCCCAGGCTATATGTTTACTCATGATGACAGCGTCACAGCGCTGACCGGAGGAAATTCATCAAGTTCAAGAACACCTCGCTCCAGCCTGCTGTCAGCTGTCTGCACAGCCACTCTCCAGGGCAGCTGACACCTAGAGAAGAAATAAGAATGAGCGATGGCTGATAGGCCCTGAGAGCTGCCCTTCACCTTGTCTCTATCTTGTTACATTGTAGGAAGGGGTTTGTAGCCTCACCATGAGAAAACACTGACTAGTGTTAAGGTGCTGGCCGCTGTCTAAAGCAAAGGGCTGGACAAAGGCTGCCCCAGAGTGAAGATCACTGATTGAGGCATCATGTACTGACACTATGAGGTGTGAAGGGTCACACATGGCAGCCAGGACAAAAGTAGATGGAATATGTCGCAGAACAGCAGCTTATGGAAATCCATCTGCCTCAGAAGGTTGGAAGCAACAGAATGGAGGAAGGTTTATGGTTCCATTTCAGTTCTAAAACACTAGCAATTACTTCTGGTCTGACTGACTGAAGTCCATTTTAGTTAGCCATTTTATGCGATTTCTCTTTGAACTATCTTACTAAGGGAACAACCTGCGTGGAAGCACACTTTCCTCTTCCTTGGCTCATATGTACAATTGCCTCACTCTTTTCTTAAACACCTATTATGCCAGGAACTGTACTTGATGTTCAGCATCTAAGGATGAAAAGCAGTCATTGTACTTGAGTCCAAAGAGCTTGTTTTTGCCGTGAAGATGGGCTGGAAACATATGTAGCAGAGTGGATAAGGCCAAGGGTGATCCAGAGATGGTAGTTATTGTTTATCCACAATAGCGTTTCTAATTTGCGGTCTCCTTTTTGCTTTTCTATGCTTTTCAGACTTACGCAACCTAAGGAGCAGTACCCCAGCCCTTTATGTTTGCCTTTGAAGCTTTGTATTTTCTCTGTTTGGCTGAAGCATAGGCATGCTGCCTTAGGTACTCAGGGAAGATCTGCTTCTGGTTTAATGTAGGCCTGTTCTTACCCGGGGTGTGAAAATGTCACATTTAGGGTCATGGAGGGGCATCTGGCTGAGCTGGAAAAGCTAATGGGAAAATTGAAACTCTCCAACTGGTTTGGTCAACTCCAACTGGTCCTGTTCCTATGGGTTGACAAATGGGTAATCTGAGACCTGACATTTCAGGACAGGGCAGATGCAGAAGGGACAAGATCTGGTTTCCTGGAAGAAAGCTAGGCCGATATGTTGCCATGAAGGGTGACTGCAGAGTCAGTGTTGGAGCTGTCTTCCCTTGTCCTCAAATCTTGTTTTCTCGCTAGTTGACTTCTGAAAAATTACATGATGCCTTTGAACTTTGGGTTCCTTATATCAAAAATATGGCATGGTTAACATGCTAAACAGAACATTCCACATGACACCCTCCACCCAGTTTCTGATTTTAAGCCAAAATGAGGCAGAGGAGGAGATGATGGTGAGGGAAATGCCATTGAAGTAAATATAAAAACAAATTGATGATTTATGTGGAATTCACAAGGTGGATGACACAGAAATGGCTTCTAGTCTCCCAAAATATATAAAACAGATAATGGCAGTGTACCAAATGAATGTAGTTGGGGAGATAATATTCTGAGAAACATTTCTTCCAGGGAGAACTATTCAAACAGAAATTAAAATACAGATCAGTGTAATATAAACAAAGAGGAAGAAGGCAGGATCTGGGAGGACAGCACAGCCTTGAAGAACCCACTGAAGAATGGAGCATACTGTGGTCCAGGGAGGAGAGAGAGGACCAGAGAGCCTTAGAGAGCAGACTGAGGAATGGAGGACACCATGGTCCAAGGAGGAGAAGCAATTCTGGACAGCTGCAACAGGGCGTGCAAGATGAGAGTGACAGAAATGAGCCCGCAGCCTGTGAAAGCAAGGTCTGCAGTCTAAGGCGCAGGCTGCACTGTGTTCCAGTGAATGATGAATGGACCAATCCCGTTTCTGGAAGCTCTGTCTCGCGGCAACATGGGTGGCTCCTGAAGGGAAAGAGACTTGGAGAAGTCCATTTTGATTGTCACAGACATCTAAGACTTTAACTAGGAAGGGATGTAAATATAGGAAAAACACTCAATTATGAGATGCACTGAGAAAGTAAAATTAATAACATTTTACAATATATTGTGTGGTTAGGGAAAAGAACAGAATTTAGGGAGACAAGGTTAGGCCAAAATTCTGCATTTGACAACAGGCTGCATGAGTTTGTATATTAAAGTGCTCTGGGCAGTAAGAGGTAGGCAATGCCAGGTTAATTATTTAAGTCAATGGTTCTCAAAGTACATTTCTTAGCTGAGTAAGAAGGAGAAAAGAGGAGAATATGTCTCTGAAATTGAACGATTCTGGCTAGATGAAAAGACGAATTTAGAGAACATTTTTTCAGCGTCTGCCTCAGACACACCTCATTCCTTTCCTCAAACGCTGACTTTTCTCATTGATCTGCTTTTTTGCAGCACTATGCACAGTAGCCAAGATACAGGACCAACCTAAATGCCTACCACTAGATGAAAGAATAAAGAAAATGCAACACACATACATACACGAGATATATTCTGTTTTAAAGAATGAAAATGTGTCATTTTCAAGAAAATGGATAGCTCTGGGAATCATTATAATAAACAAAATCAGCCAGACTCAGTAAAACAAATTCACACATCTTTTATATCCAGTGTATAGATTTAACACACACACACACACATACACACACCACATGCAAATACACAGAAAGGAACTCACACATATGTGGGTTACTGTGTTCATGGCTGAGAGGGACTGAAGGCATGGAGGAAGAAAAGAGAGTAATGGTAGAATGAAAGACCAAATATCATAGTTTTTGCATGTGAACATTTTATATAGCTTGATAGATGGAGATAGAGATATACCTAGGACATGAAACATGAAAGTAGAAACGGAACTATTTGTGTGGATGACAGGACCAGTGGGAGGGGGAGGAAGGACAGGGGAGAGTGGTAGAGGGGCAAATACAAACAAGGCACAGTTTATACCTATTTATACATATATGCCTATATGTGAATGTGATAATAAGTCATTCAATTTAAAAATCATGTAGCTTTGTGATGGTTTTATAGCAGTAGTTTCCAACCTCTGGACTGCAACTTCTTTTGGGTCATATATCAGATATCCTGCATATCAGATACTTTCATAACAATTTATACATAACAAAATAATTTTATGGTTGGGGAGTCACTGCAACAAGAGGAACTGTATTAAAAAGTCAAAGCATTAGAGAGGTTGAGAACACTGCTTTATAGGAAGGCATGGCTCTGAACACACCTTTGAATTGCTTTCTATGATGCTGAATAATCATTAAATGCCATTTTGTTTTCTACACCATCAAAAGTTTCCTAATTAATATACTTCCAAATGTACTGATGGAGGCAACTGACAGAGATTTAGTCTACACAATTAGAGACATGCATTGCAATTTAGGGTTAGGGCTCAGTTTCTACTACAATAATTTTCCTGATCTAGCTCATTGGCTACTGTTAGGACCAGTATAAATGATATGGTTTACCAGCATGATTCAACTAGAGAGATTGAATTGAAAAATAAAACTTAATAAAAGACAGAAAATGCAAGGGGAATTATAATAATTAGCAAATCAACTTTCGTTTCACATCTAGAATTTTTTGAGTGTTTGTGGTAGTGTAAAATATTAACACATTTTGATGCATCTGTTTTTCCATTATGAATTCATTCTCTGTGTAGCAGAGATTTATTTTGTGTGTGGTATCAGTAACTAACAATACAGCCAACCGAAGTGTTTCCTCTTAATTTCATCAGCTATTCTCGATAAGAATTTAAATTCAAAGGTAACAAAGGATCAGAAATAAGACTTTGGCAGCATAAATATACAATGTATTTAATGTTCTTCTGTAATTTGATTATAGTAAAGACTCTTGGATTTCATTTTAGTATCTGATATTATAGGTACAGTTTACTATTAACGTCTTAGTTGTAACTCACATCTGTATATCTTCATTCATGCCATACAAGGAATGGCATCTAATAATAATTCATAGGGATTCTGTAGCCAACAAGAAGCATTGTCTATGACTAGATGTTCATGTCTCAACCAGTCTCAGAGCTATTCCTATACAGTAGGAATAGTAATGTAAGGTTTTCAAAAGCCTCAGAGATATACAGAATATGGCATTTAAAAATGCTTTTATTATTTTAAAGATTCACTAACAACGAGACAGATTAACTCCTGACAATACCCAGCCAAACTCAAAGAGGATGATGAGCAACAAAGAACCTCCTTGTGGAGATGGCTTCAAATGTGACAAACAAGCCACCGGGCAAAATGTTCCCCTTTCTACCACCGACAATATTCTGCCTACAAAAGTGCAAGCGTGGGTGCAGGCTTTGTGTTAATAATGCTAATAATTGAAGTGGAAGTTTCTGGTTTCTTTGAAGATTCAGTTGTGTCGTGTGAATTGTGTTTTTTTGTTCCAAGTGTGGGATGTGGGAGTGGTTTTCCACAGCTGAAAACAGACACGTGAGATGGCACATGATGTTCTACTCAAAGCTGTCTCGTGCAAGGGGTGCTGGCTTTTGCCAGCTGCAAAACGTCCTTGTTTGGACCCTGAGAAGAGATAAATAGAAGCCCATATACAGCAAGACAACACTTTTGCATCAGTATGCTTTGCCACAGTTCATATAGCTTTGCTGGTCTTTGTTTTACTTTGCTTCACTTCGCAGAAACACTCCAGAGAACTTCTTGTGCCCTCCAGCTGAGTCAGCTGACTCGTGCCAATTCGAGTTTTGCTGTTTCTGCTGGATCGTGCTGCTGCTACTGATTTGCATTGATGTTTGATGTTTGCTACTGAGCTGCTGGAATCAGCCTAAGGAACTATGCCTTAAAATGTCCACACCCTCTGCTCCTATTAACCTTCGTTTTCTCCAACCTCTGGTCAGTGGGTTGGAAGGGTGGTAGACGTTCTTAAGAACCCTAAATAAAGTAGGTTTTTGAACAATAAAAGTCTACAAATAATATCTTTAAAATATAGAATAAAGTTGGCAGAGTCATGGTTCCTGAACTTAAAAGGTTTCTACAGAATTAGCACCCCAAATCCCAACCCCCAATTCTAAAGTGAGCCAAAATCTGAAACATTGGAAGCCAATATGAAACAATAATTGAAAAATTCTACTCCTGATTTCATGGATGGGTTGGAATCAAACATGAAGTTATACTGAACACATACAAAATTAACTTCAGTCTATGTAAGTAAGGTCTATTTAAAAATAAGTATCACATGGAGATAGGCCACATGATCAAAATATTCACTTAGGCAGATGTAAAAATATGAAAAATTCTGAAACCCAAAATACTGATAGTCTTAACATTCAAGAAAAGGAGCTACTTAATCTAAGCAAACAATGGTCATCAGCGGTTACCGATGGTGTAGCAGTCTTAAGGATCAATGGGATTGAAGTGAGGTTCCAGTAAGTCCACACATCTGTGGCCAATTGATTTCTGACAAGGCAACCAAGATAGTTCACTCGAAAAGAGGAATAGCATTTTCAACAAATGGTCCTGGGGTGTAAGGAATTTTACATGCAAAAAATAGGATGAAGTTGGATCCTTATGTCACACCATTATAAGAAGTGTTTGATGAAAACTATGCATATGAGCTAACATGTTAGAACACTTACAAGAAAGCGTTAGGAGTTCAAGACTTGAGGCTAGACAAGAGTTTCTAAGATACATTTATGAAAGCAAGAGCAAAGCAAAACAAGTGAAAACCAGATAAACTTAACTCTAGAAAGATTTGGTCTTTTGTGCTTCAAAACTATGCCTCAGAAGTTGAAAAAAGGAGGTGACATAAACATCTGTCTGTAAAACATCATGTATGAAGAATTCTTGTACCCCGACAATAAAAAGACAAATATAGCCGCAAATGTGGGCAAAAGATTAGTTCTAGTGAAAATATACACATGACTTGGAAGCGTATAGGAAGATGGAGGCAAAGACAATAAGGAATGATGGAGCCTCTTCAAGGCTGTAGGGATATCATGGAAGAGAGGGCAGACAGAACGAAAGAGCAGGAAGATGGGGAGGTGTGTTGCCAAGAGACATCTTCTTGACATGACATTAGGAGCATAAACTCTAAACTCACTGGAGTTGTGTTTTCCTGCATGAGACCTGATGCCAGAGATTCAACTCAGGTTCTTGAATGTTATGGGCAATTGCTCTACCACTACAGTCCTACCTTTTGTTTAAACACTGAAATTGAGACTCACTAAGATCTTAAGGCTGGCCTACGTACCCTGTAAGTAAGGCTTTGAAATGATGATCCTTGCATCTTACCCTTCTGAGTAACTGGGATTACAGGTTTGTGCATCCTGATATGGCTGAGACAGAGATGCATTCACTTTTTAAACCAACAACAACATGAATACCTTCCTCAGGGTTGTAAAGCTGAAATACTTGACTAGCAGAAGCTGACAGCAAGATGGGTGATTGCACAGACATATAAGCAAGAGCCAGGGCTGGAGAGATGGCTCAACTGTTAGGAGCACTAGCACTAGCTCTTCCAGCCCCCACATGGTAGTTCACAGCCATCTGTAACAATGGTTCCACAGGGATCCAATGCCTTCTTCTGGGAGGACACTAAGCATACAAGTGGAACACAGACATACACCCATACACATTACAATAAATAAATGAATAAATTAAAAAAAGAAAGGGCCACAAGTTCAAAATAATTTCAGGAGTAATAGAATCTTCTAATAAGAAAGAGTTTTGTTTGGATAAGGATATGTTTTGTTGTTGTGATTTTTGTTTTTCTTTTCTTTTTTTTCAAGACAGGATTTCTCTGTGTGGCCTTGGCTCTCCTGGACTCACTTTGTAGACCAGGCTGGCCTCAAACTCACAGAGATGTACCTGCCTCTCCCTCCCTGGGTGTTGGGATTACAGGCATGCTCCACTGTACCTGGATCTTGTTGTTGTATTTTTACAAGAGAAAAAGATAAATATTTGGCAGATTTCTGAACTGCAAATGAGATATATTAAAATATTCCAGTATTTTAGAAAAATAATATTGACATTTCTTATTTTAACTAAACATGATTCAAATAATTTTTCAAAAAATAATTTAAGGTCCTAGAAATCTACAAGTAGAACAATATGATAGGCAGATTTGGGCCCAGGGGTCCCGCTCAAACTAAGGCACCAGCCAAGGACAATGCAGGAGGTAAACTTTAAACCCCTTCCCAGATCTAGCCAATGGTCAGAATATTCTCCACAGTTGAGTGGAGAGTGTGATATGACTTTCTCACATACTATGGTGCCTCACATTTGACCATGTCCCCTGGAGGGGGAGACCTGGTGGCACTCAGAGGAAGGACAGCAGGTAGCCAAGAAGAGACTTGATACCCTATGAGAATATATAGGGGGAGGTAATCCCCCTCAGGAACAGTCATAGGGGAGGGGAATAATGGGAAAATGGGTGTGGGGGGGGAATGGGAGGATACAAGGGATGGGATAAACATTGAGATGTAACAAGAATAAATTAATAAAAATAAAATTAAATAAAATAAAAAACAAAACAAAACAAAACAAAATAATTTAAGGTTAAGAGTTTTGTTGAAGAAAATCATAATCAAATTTAGACAGAACTCACTAGAACATTTTACTTTATGAATTAATTCATAAAATGTACTTCAATAATATTAAAATGGAAGTAATGCAAAATTATTCTTTGCGGAGTCCCTTAGTACAAAGGCTGTAGAAGGAAATACTGTCTTCAGTGTTTCATATGGTGATGCATTATACCTTTCTAATTTTAATGAAAGCCCTATAAGCTTACATGATGGTTTATTAAAACCATTACAGAAAAAAGAACATGGAACCAAATCACTGAGATTGTAGTTTAAAGTATTAAATGGAGAGAGTTCTTTTCTGTCACGCATGAAAAGCTGCTTCTATAAAGATCACAGGCTAGATTCATCTTCAAATGGTACCGTTGTCCTCAAATTACATATGGTACTGTATTATGAGGCTCACATGTGTTCTGGATTATTAGAGTTGAAAAAGTAATGCTTACATATGACTTAGTTGGTATTATAGTGTATACTTGAACTTCGTTTTCCCTGTGCAGAAAAAAAAATCAAAGGTCAGAGTAATTGAAGAACTATATTGTAATGTTAGAAAAAGCAAATGTGTGGCTATTTATTTCCATAGAAAGACAAATCATTCTGCTTCAGTCTGCCTCAGGAAAGAGCAAGGAAAAAGGAAGTAGCAGATACAGGAGAACACTTCTAAGAAGTCGAAGAAAATATTTCAGAGGGGGAAAAAACAGGGTTAGAAAAGAGATATAGATAGAGAAAGCAAAAGGTAAACTATAAGTCACCAAAGCTGGGGTGGGGAAGACAAGAAAGAAGATTGACCCCATAGTGGAGGTAGCAAGGGACAAGGACTGTATTTGGAGATGGGAAAAAATAGATGAAGAAAGAGTGACATTTGGAAGTAGGGATGGAGGTAATGCTGACGTGTAGAAATCTACACTTCAGCTTTGCCCTGTGGGGAAAGTTGACCTCAAGATTGTTTTTATATTGGCAAATGACCACCGTTCAATAAATGCTTCTGAGCAAAACCAATATCCACATGTAAAAGAAAGAAACAAGACCCTTCTTGTCTATAAATGCACGTATTTCCACTTGGATGTCTTTCATTCCTATTTCTAATAGACTTAAATTGTTAAAAAAGAGGAAAGAGAACAAACATCCTTATCTTGTTCTTGATCCTAGAGACAAAGCATTCAGCCTTTCTTGCTGATGATGACATTAACCATTAGCTTATTTTATATAGCCTTATATAGACTGATGAAGTTTCCTGTAAATCACCACTTCAAAAGAAATCTCAAAGTGGATTAAAGACCCAAGACATGAAACTACCAAGAGAAAAATGGAAAAATCTTTTAAGACAATGATATTGGCAAGGATTATATTGGGTAAAATGATAAAAACACAGGGACAAAAGGTAAAAATTGATTAATAGAATTACAGTAAACTGAAAAGTGTTCACACAGAGAAGGAAACACACATTAGAGTGCAGATACAATGCTATTACATTTCCCAACAATTTTCTACTTCCCTATTACTCAGTGAGATGCTGATATCTAGACTGTTTAAGGAAGCTTGATATAAATAAAAATAACCCAATTTAAAAAGTGAGAGTAGATCTAGACATTTCTCAAGATGTATAAATACTCAGAGGGCTCTTCATGAGGGAAATACAATCAAAGTTGCAGTGAGTTATCATCTAACCACAGCAAGAACAGTTAGTAAAGAGATGAGAGAGGAACCCTTGGAGAATGTTTGTGGAAAAACCAATTAGTGCACCTATTGCAGAAACACATTTATGATTAAAATTGAAGCTACCATGTGATCCTGCAACCCCACAAATGGCTGTATACATAGAGCAAATAAAATCATTCCATTAAGGATTCATTTCTACCCCCATGTTCATTTTGACACTATTCACAATAGCCAGGAAATGGAAACCAACTAAGGATTCATCAAGTGATGAATTGATATAGAAAATGTGATAATATATATAGTGGTTAGTACATCAGTCTCTGCAGTCTTCCCTTCCCTCCACCAACCCCCACCCAGATTTGTTGGCTCCATTGGCCTCCTTGTGGAGTACCTGTCCCCTCCAGATCCTTCTATTCCCCAACTCTTCTTAAGACTCCCTGTGTTCCACCCCAGAATTTGGCTGTGACTCTCATCATCTGCTTTGATCCCCTGCTTGATGGAGTCTTTCAGAGGACATCTATGGTAGCCTCCGGTCCTGTTCCTTCCCTTCAACCACTTATGGTGTCTATTCTATTTGCCCTTCTGAATGAGAATTAATCTTCCTCCTTGTTATTTAGCTTCTTTATGTCTGTGCATTGTAGTGTGGTTATCCTGTATTATGGTCCTCTGGCTCATACAATCTTTCTGCCCCTTCTTCTGAGTTGTTCCTTAGGCCTTACACAAATGAGTTGTTTTGTAATTGTATCTGCAAGGGCTCAGCTCCCGATAATCTTTTGATCTCTGCACTGTGTTGTGACTTTATGTAATAGTTTCCTTTTGCTGCAAATAGAAGCTTCTTTGATGAGGGATGAGAGCTACACCTAACTATGGGTAGAAGGATACATTTAGAATGCAGTTAGGAACAGTGCTGGTCTAGAAAGATGACATTAATAGGTTCTCTTCTAAGATCCATGACCTCACTAGCCCTGGGTAGTTGGCAAGGGTTCTAGAACTAGGCATGATTTTCCAATATGTTTTCATGACAAAAGTCCTAGACAGGGTAGGACTAGAAGAAACATAATTTAATATATGAAAGTTCTATATCACAAATCCAGAAGCAACCTTATCCTAAATGAAGAAAAAAAACCTCTCAAAACATCACCATGAAAATCAGTAATGAAACAGGGCTGTCCATTTCCCCCTACACCTTTTCAATATAGTGTTGGAAGCACAAGCTGGAGTAACAAAGCAGGAGAGGGGAAGTAAAGAGATACAAACAGGAAAAAGAAGTCAAATTATTCCTGTTTGCAAAATATATATTATACATAAGAGATTCCAAAACAGCTATCAGAAAACTTTCAAAGAAAACCAACAATTTTAGCAAAGTGGCAAGATACAAAATTGTTGTACAAAAGCAGTACCCTTTCAGTAAACCAACAACAAATATATCAAGAAGGAGATTATAAAAACACTTCCATTTCCAATAGCCTCAGAGATAATTTTTTAAACCTGGACTATACCTAAGGAGAAGAATGACTTCTATAATGAAAATTCAAACCTCTGAAGAAAAAGATCAATAAAGACATTAGAAAATGGAAAAGATAGCCCATGTTCATGAATCAATACAATTGATATTGTGAAGATCACCGTCCTACCAAAAACATTTTACAGATTCAATGAAATCCAACCCAAAATATTCACAACATTTTTTTTAGAAATAGGAATAAGAAATACAAAAATTCATATTGAACCAGAAAAAAAAAAATTGCCACATAGTCAGACCAATCCCAAGGGAAAAAAAAAGTACTGTGGGGCTTTCCAGTGCAGGTTTCAAGATATGTAATAGAGCTGTAATGATGAAAAATATGATGCTGGTGAAAAAATGGACATATAGAGCAGGGGAACAAAGTGGGAGACCCAAAACATGAGTACAAGTGACTACAGCCATCTAATATCTGACATAGAGGTCCAAAACATGCACTGGACAACAGACAGCATCTTCAGAAAATGTCGGTAGAAAAACTGAATGCTCACATGCAGAAAAAAGAAAAGGAAAGAAAGAAAGACGACTTGTGACCTCACTAGCCATTGGAGTTGGCTAGGTTTCAAGAATCAGGCATGGTTTTCCTCTTGTTGCATGGACCTTAAGTCCAATTAGAAAGCTGTTGGTTACTACCAATATCTTAGTGTTACTATTGCACCTTTAGGGATATTGAGCCATGTTGGTCATTACTGTGGTTTTTAGATATCACGTCTGGATGTGACTATTGATTTACTCCTTTTCTTGTTAGAGTTCTTAGTTTTTTCTGATACTATGCAAGATAGACTGCAGGCAAGAGGTATTTAATTTAGATCCAGCTTGAATCAGCCAAGAACTGTGCCCTAACGCTCAGTGAAGACACTTAAATGGCTTTTTCTGCATCTATTGAGGTGACCATGTGATTTTTGTCTCTAATTCTATTTTATTCATTTCTAATCCAATTAATTTTGGATTTTGGTCACATTATGCATCCCTTCTTGGGTTGGCCTCATCTTCAAAATAGTTTTAATTAAAATATTGCATCTAATTAGACTTATGGTGCCCAGACTATGAGCTTTTGTAAGTGCATAGGGTCATATATTCATCATTATTGTGCGTTACAGAATCATTTTATCATTCTAAAAATAACACTGCCTTATTCACATTGGCAATTTACTCAAGAATATAATAAATATGCAGTGTTGTAGGTTTGTATATTCTTTGTTGTTACCGTTAATACAGATGCCAACTTTATATATTTATGCCATGTGTTTGTCTTTTTCAAAAAAAATCTTAAATCTTTGCTATCATGCTTCATATCAAAGCCCTTCAATTAGCAATTAGATAAATTACTGATGGTTGTTAAAATAAAACTTGATATTTGAGAAGTTTTAGTGTGACTTTAACTCAGGAGCTGATAGATATTCTGAGTGCTTAGATGTGTCTTGGATGCTAAGAATAAACACTTCTAGTGACCACTTATGAATCTGTTATCAGGTTTCTGATAGAATAGCGTTGTTTCCAGAAAAAAAATGTTCATTTTTGTCTTAACAAATGACAACATGTAATAAAACATAAGATATAATACTTATATAAGATGTTTGCAAATGATTCTCATGAAGCCATAAAACCATCCAGCTACTCTCTGTGATCTAGCACAGTAGCATGCCATGGCATCCTATGAAAGAAACTGCTACATCTTGCCTTGATCCTTGAAAAAGATTTAGGCTTTTCATAAGATTTAACAGTACTAGAAGGTAGATATTTAAGATAAGTCATCAACAGAGTTGGCTTTTAATAAGGGCTCATCTGGTATACGCGTCTTTCTGAGTTCTAGTAGTTTTCTCAAAAATCTTGGGTTTGTAATTGCATCACCTGGTTTCTGACCTCCTCTTTACTTGACCTCTTCATTTTATCCCTTCACATAACCTTTTCCTTGGACATCTCAGCATCTGAAACCAAATTTCCCCCCTTTTAAAGAATGCTTGTTGTAGTGGACCAGATCTGATCCTCCTGACCACATTTTAATTTGATGTCTTTTAAAAGACACTACTTCTAAGTAAGATTATATCTTTTGGGAAGTGATTTGTTTATTTAGTTTGCTTTGCTAATTTGTTTCCTGTGCCAGGGATTAAACCTGGAACTTCATGCATGATTGACAAGCACTCTGCTACTAAGCTATAGTACTAGCACCTAAGGATACATACATCTTGAGACATTAGAACTTACAAATTTATCATTTCTGTTTGAAGTAAACACTATTGGTCCAAAACAGGACCACTGAGCCCAACTTCCATTTTATGACATAATCATGTTTTTTTTCCAGATCCTTCCTATTCATTGTCTTGAAAAACAGTAGCTTTCCTAGAGTCTTTGACCAGCATAATGGGTTGGAAGGAAGTAAGGTACAACATGCACTATTAGTATTTTTCCTTCCATAATTTTCTTCTCATCTGCTTCCACTGATTACATTGGCATTCTACATTATTTCTGAATACTCCACTACATATGTTCGTGATATATTTCATGCTATACTTTGAATCAAAATTACCTGTAAAGACATCTTTCCCATTATGAATATTAAATATTCTATTCACTCCTGTTCTTAGAGGGACACCTGGCATATAGTGGTGCACTTTGAATATTTAGAGGTAGAATTTAAACTAATCTAAATGATTCAGGATCCAAAAGGCCTTCCATATTGTCTCTTAAATTTCTGCAATGTGTTGTGTTTACCATTCATTCTTTTATTCTTTCATAAAAAAAAATTCTAGGTGTTCTTCCTTTCCTCAAGTACACAGTGTCTCCTTCCATTGTTTCAGAGGCATGTGTTCTGCCCACACGTTCATCAGTGTCCTTGTTTCGTGCACATCAACTTTTAGATTTGGGTATATGAACTACTCAAGGTTAAACTCCCCTCTCAAACATTCTCTAAATTAAGTGTACAGGATGGTAAAGGAAGAGAAATAGATAAGCATAGGTAGAGAGATTCTCATTTAATCAGTGCATACAGTGTGCTTAACATAGCATTGAAATCATAGATATCTTTGTCTTTATTACATTCAGCTGGTGTGTCTACCACTATAAAAATAAGATGAACACTTGGAGAAAAGACAGTACAACTTATTAATACCATTAAGCCTTCTAGATCCAGCTGTGACTCAAGCCAGATCTACACATGGCCTTCCAATTACACAAGCCAATGAATCATCTTTCATTTTTGCTTAAGCTAATTGCAAGCTAGGTTTCTATCTTTTGCAACTGGAAGAATTTTGATTAATACAAGCAAGTTAATTCAATTTTTACTCTCTTTGTTTGAAATAACCTATTGAAAATCCTTTAAAATTAAAAAAGGTTTTTTTCTTCTATGTAGTCAGGTAGGAAAATCTTACTTATTACATGGCATTTTACTTAAACAAATACAAGTATCTGAATCTGTCATGCTCAGAGGAAAACATAATCATATAGTAAGGGATGCACATAGTTTGCTTATAAATTTATGGAATTATAAATTTATCCTGCGATGGGGCATAAACTTTAGTAAGAGCCACACATATATGTACTGAGGTAGACTTCAGGAGCTTACAGTCTGGCTGAGAAGATGAAACATACATACAAACCTCAACTATGTCTGTCAGATATATTGGGCCAAAAGACTGAAGATGATGCTCGAACGTTACAGAGAGTTCTGAGTGGCTATTCAGGTAGCAAACTGTCTTGTCATCTTCTCGTCTGGAAAGCTACTAATCTACACTCCTGGTATACTCTGGTAATCAATCTTATTCCTCCTCAAATCTCTCATGGGGTTGAAGACCAGATAGTTTAGTTTTACAATTTAAGCTTAGTTGTTTAGGAGTTAAGATGTTTTTAGGTCTAGATAGATGTTTTAAGTTGATAATGATGAGATATGAAAGATATTGATTTACATTCAGAATTTTAGATGCACCAAGATAGAAAAGATGTTTTCTTCAAAGCTGCTAAATACAAAAAGACAAAACACTAAGAATGTAACATTTATATAATTTCTGATTTCGTCATGGTTCTTCTTTCCATAGATAGCTTATTATATATATATGTGTAATAATATAAATGTTTATGTAGAAAAATAATAAAAAAGAAGAAAAAACTGACCAGTACGATGGTTCATCCAGTGATGCATCCAAGATGGTTGGCATGTTAAAGGGTGAGAAACAGTGCGAGAACAGCATGGGGAATTCTATGGCTGACATGACAGGGCCAAAGCAGAGCGGCTAAAAAAAAATGAAAGAAGATGTGTATTTTCAGATGGTTAGAACCCTCAGTCAGACTGGATGAAGAGTTAGAAGTGACAGATCTTAAATTAGAGTTAAAAGTAGAATGGAATAGGTTTAAGAAAGCTAAGGATCTAACTGGATGAATACTGCTGCAATTGTATGTTTCTTTATTTTGTCATTTAATTAACATCTTTCTTTGACTGTGAACTATATATTCCTTTAGCTGAAGGGCCCTTTCAAGTTTGCCTGTAATTTCATATCTAACAGTTACATGGTATCTGATCCATAACAGGACTCAATGAATATTTGCTGAATTAATGGTCATTTAACAGTGATTTATAAGCAACTATGTAGCATATTATTTGAGCTGAAGATACATCAATTTGGGGCATACTAGAATATTAAAATAAGCCTTCATAAAAAGTAATGGAGCCAACATTTTCCTAGCTTTATTGAGGCATGATTGACAAAATAAAATGACATTTTGGTGTATACATTGCAACATATAATACACACACACACATAATTTGTTTATATATACATGACATGAACAATGGAAAATAACTACTGCTTTATCTAGGGTTATTACTGCTGTGACGAACCATTGTAACCTAAAAGAACTTGGGGAGGAAAGGGTTGATTGCACTCACACTCTCATATAACAGTTCATCATCAAAAGCAGTAAGGAGAGAAATTCAAGCAGGGCAGGAACCTGGAGGCAGGAACTGATGCGAAGGCCATGGAGGGGTGCTGCTTACTGGCTTGCTCTTCATGGCTTGTTCAACCAGCTTTATTTTAGACACCAGAACCACCAGCCTAGGGGAGATACCATCCACAATGGGTTGGGTCCCCTCCCACATCTGTCACTAATTAGGAAAGTGCAGTACCGATCTGGTTTTCCTATAGCCCAACTTGAAGATAATTTCTTAATTGCTGTTCCCTCCTCCCAGATGACCTAAGATTAGCCAGCACATTGCCATTATCAATTCATGTAAAATATTCATTAATTAATTTTGTGATGAGGGCATTTAGGTTATATCTTAACTTCCAAAAGCATGAAACGTCTTTTTTTTTTTTTTTCCCAAGACAGGGTTTCTCTGTGTCCTTGGCATATCCTAGAACTCACTCTGTAGACCAGGATGGCCTCGTACTTTCAGAGATCTGCCTGTCTCTGCCTCCCAACTGCTGGGATTAAAGGTGTGCACCACCACCACCTGGCTCAAAACATCTTTATCAACTATAGTCAACATGGTGTGTTTTAGAAGTTACTCACCTTGCTATGTGTTTGGGATTGAGAACGTTGGACTCGCCGATTCAGCTGGCCTGGCTGATCGGCCCGGGGTTGCTCCTGTCTCTCCCACTACATTTCTGCAATTACAGGTGAATGTTGCTACACCCTGTCTTACATAGCTACTGGAGATTGAACTTGAGTCTTTATTCTTTGACACTGTAGCAAGTGAGCCATTTCTCCAGGCCTGGAATTGACCTTGTATGGAAAGTTTACATGTTCTCGTTTCTCTTCTCCTTTGGTTCCTGGCAGCCGTACTTCTACTAGGCTCTAGGAATACAGCTTTCTTGTTCTGCAAATAAGTGAAACTGTCTTTCTGTGTCCAGTTTATCTTAGCTTGCATGATGCCTTTCAGGTTCATTTGTATTGTGGCAATGATAAAAATTGTAAGGCTATATATAATAATATTTTACTCCATGTGTGTGTGCCCATACGTTTCTCACTCTCTCCTACAGTGGATTTTCTTTACCCATTTATCTGTTGACAGTCAGTTGTTTTTGTGTCTTGCCTATTGTAGGTAAAGCTGTAATGTAAATGTAAATGGAGATTTATCTATGAGATAAAGATTTCATTTTCTTTGAAAACATGCCCAGCAGTATAATTGTTAGATGATATATTAGTCCTCTTTTTAATTTTTAGGACCATCCATCCATTTCTATAATGATTGTATCAACTTATATTCCCACAAACAGTATGAAAACATCTCTCTCATCCATATCCTTGCCAACACATGCTATCGTTTGTCGTTTTTCTCACAGCCACTCTTGATGAAATAAGGTAATAATTCACTGTGGCTTTACTTTATTCTTTGATGGTTGGTGATGTTAGTGTCTCTTCATATACTGGCTAGCCATTTATATGTCTTTATATGTCTATTCAGGCATTTTGCCTATTTCCTAACTGGGACTATTACTCTTCTTGTTTTTGAGTTGTTGTATGGTATGTATTTTGGATATGCATGCTCATTGTACATACAATTTGCAAATATCTCCATCTCTTCTTCTAAGTAGCTCTTGGTTTTGTTGCTCATCTCTTTTGTGTCAAATGGAAAAACTTATTGCTAAGAACAATGAGGCTTTGCTCCTTACCTTTTGTTTGTTTTGTTTGCTTGCTTGTTTTTGAAGCTCCAGGAACATTTGATTAGAGCTTGCAAGAGAAACAAGGTAGATAAGCTTTAAATCTTGGCTGCTGGCAGGAGAGAAACAGGAGACAGAGAGGGAGAGAGAGAGAGAGAGAGAGAGAGAGAGAGAGAGAGAGAGATGCTTTTTAAAACTAGATTCATAGTAAGAAAGGCATGGAGCCATGCTGCTTTGTGGTGGAAGTTGAGGGTTCAGTGCAAGACTAAGAAAGTCCAAAGGGTCAGGGAAAGAAACAGGTTTTTAAGAAAGATAAAATGTTTCTCAGAACAGGGTCAGCTAAGGAGCTGAGCCCCAGAGGCCCCTCTTATTTTTTCTCACAGGACTTCTACAATTATGTTTAAATCTTTAAGTCACTGTGAATTGTTTTTTGTGTGTGCTATGAGAATGGATGTTTGCGCTGCTTCTTTTGTGTGTGTATTTCCAGCTTCTGTTGAAGAGCCTATGCTTCCCCCATTGTGTATTTTCATCCAAAGTATAAAATGGTATCTTTAGGAAAACACACATTATGCTGCCAACTGTTATAAATAGGAAAACAAGCCATCCCATGCATTCAGGAATCCAAACACAAAATAATAAAATGCTTCTTGAGCTGATAAATTCTTCCTTGAGGAATTATTGTTCCTATATTCTGTTCAAGCATCATAAAATTTTGGACTCGGCCCCAAATTCAAGTGCTGTTTGTATTTCTAAGGAGCTACGTAATTTTGGGGAAGCCACTTTACCTCTTTGAACTTCGGTTTTATCTGTAGTGACCACCTCTTTCATTGTATGGCTGTGAGTATTACGTGAGATGGACATGGAGTTAGGAATGGTGCTTAGTACATGGCAGTGCTTTTGTGATCATTTGTACTATTACTGTTATAACTATCAACTTTGTGCAAGGACATTTTCTACGAGGCTTTATATTGCATGCATCTTGTACCTAATGTGCCACAGGTTGTAGCCCCACCAGTGAAATCAGGGATATTTGCAGAATTGCATTAAGGCTTTCTTGTTGAGGATGGTAGGTGATTAAAAACAAAGAATTAATGGAAGAAAGGGGTCCAGTCTTTGTAATTATTCTCTCATGTGCTTTAATTTCAGGTTTAAAAAAATGTGAAGTGAAAAGACGTTTTGAAGATAAAACCCTTCATAAGTACATTTAACTGCTTAAATTGAGGCACTGAGGAAATATTTTAGGAAAATAAGGATGAATTTGCACCATCAAAAGGTGATTTTTACAATTACCGTTTTAAAAATAGGCTTATGTTCTAAAACTGGTCTTATCTATGCAATTCTGAGACCTTTTTATTATTTCAGTGATAAAAAAAATGTTGTCATTGTGCCATTATTAATTCAAGTATGTATAATAGGTAGTGACTTTTGTAAGGACAAAGTGTGTCTAATAATTTGCTATGTTGCAATAAGATCTGAGGGTTTTTTTTTTTTTTTTTTTTTTTTTTTTGGACATGGATCATGTGGATGTGTTTTTTGGGAAGGTCAATGGCTTTGCTATTTCTCTTGTGAAAGTTAAAGAATATATTAGAGAAATTATTTCAATGATAATATACCAATATGAAATTTGTGGCTTATTTGGAAAATATTTTCCCACCAGTCATTGTTGCAATTCAAGCTGAGAATGCTCATCATTTTGCCTCTCTACTGAAGTCCCCCTTTTCTAAGCCTACAATGAACCTGTAATACTTATGGAAGGAGTCACCATAGCAACCTATATTGATGTCACAAGCTCAGGCTTCTGACTTCATTGCATAATGCGGTAGAAAGTGGATTTGCAGCAGAAACACCCTGCCAAAGAGCAAGTATCTTGATTCACAGCAAAGCCGACAAAGAAAAGCAGCAAGCTATAAGAGTTGAATGCGGGACTGTGAGTCAGATCGCCAGAGTTCTTTTGTCCTTGCCTCGCACTTGTTGCCTTGTTTTGGGTAATCGTGTTTACATGTGTGCACTGGGATTTGAGGGGAAAAAATTTCCTCTCTGGAACGGGCAGAGCAGAGAAAAAAATCAGAATACCAAAAATGTTTTTGCAGTTATTAGAAATGTAAATAAAGCTAAAGCACCCTAAAAATTGAGAAAAAGAATGTTGTATCGTAAGTAAATAGCTAGCTCTTAAGAGAACACTGAAATAAGCTATTATTGGCTTTCTTTGTTTATCTTTTGAAGTAGCATTGTAAAAAAGAAAAGATTGATGCTCCAGCCTTCATTTCAGTAAATGCAAAAGACTCATATATATATCCATATAGTTATGTTCATTTAAAGGTGTTTTGTTGCATTCAGTGTGGTCAGAAATAATCTGTGTCTATTAATTTGTGAGATTCTTCCCATGCTTATATGGTATGAATTACATAAATATTTCTCAGTTTTACTATGTAAATATCAATCCCTATTAGAAAACAAGGAAATGGTCCTGACGATTTAAAATTTAAAAAATCTTAAAACTTAACTTTATCACATTTTAAGGACAAAGGGATCTTTTCCATTGGAGTCTATAACTTATTCATTTCCGTTCATCTAGTATTTTTTTATTATACACTTAATTCCAGAATTGAATTGAAATTATTTGAAAAGCCATTGAAATAATCAATTTGCTTTTCAGAGGCTAAGGTGGAATAAGACACAGATTTTAATTTTTAATATAAACTAATGTGGTTAAACATCTTAATAAAGGGTATTATGATCTTTCATACTCCTACCAGATAGTCAATCTTTTCAAATCATCTGTAAAAATTTACCACAGCCTAAAACTTTATTATTTAAGTTCTATATTGAATATTCCCCCATGAATGATTTTTCAAGCCTTAAAAATATTTAAAGTAATACCGAAATGTAGAGTTAAAAAATTAGGGTGCGTTTTTGAATAAGCCGAGTTGCACATGATGACAGCTGAAGTGTTCATATGATCCCTAAAATCTTTAAAAAAATCATTTTAAAAACAAAATTTAAAGAGTAGTGTTTTATTGAATAAGAATTCATATTAATTCCTTTAATGAAGGCATCATGTCTATCTAATTCGGAAATACAGGGTTTTTTTCCCTTATACACACAAAAGAAATGTGAACTTTATACAACAGATTTTTAACTGGGAAGGTCTTAATCACACTTAGTAACATTTTGTAAATGAGCACATAGGTCAATATGTTTTTAAAATCTTAGGCTCAGAAGAGCAACAGTGGGTACTCTTCCAACCCTACTTGTCCTTGTGTCATTCCCACTATTCCTTAGATAAAGCTGTTTGAAAGAGCAAAGTCTGGACAAGCACTGAAAAATCACAAGTACCAAAGAATTGTGAAGATAGACGGGTCTTTGTTGCATTTATCATAGGGCCTGATACTTTCAGGTGACTTTCGCTAAGTGCTTTATCTCCGTGTATTGTATGAGTTGGTCTTGACCCAGCTCCAGTTCAATGACTTCCATCCAGAATCAATGCTCTGTCAGTCCTAGGCAATTCTGCACACTCCATATTTCAAGTTCTGTTCTTTTAGCAAAATTGCGACTATAAATTTAGCTGTCAATATGATTCAGTTAAACTCACTTGACATTTTGAAATGTCTGTGTATGGAGAGATTTGTGGTGTTCAAAATTGGCCCGAGAATATTTATAAAACTTTGCTGAGCGACATTACTTTGAGAAGTAAAACAATTTGAAAACAAAATCAAGTGCATAGTATAATGCTGTCAAAACCACAGGCAGAGGATCTGATGGAATTACAGAAAGCGGATAATCAGATTCAATGCTGCTGTGAATTTAGACAAAGAACATTCCTTAGTGGAAGATATACTAAGGCTAGTGTTGTCTTACATTTTCTTTTATCTTCTTTACCACTCTTGTTCACCGTCTTGCTCTCAGTCTCTTCTCAGCACACAAATCATCCATGCTACTGTTGACACATATGCAATAGTTGGGAAAAGAAAAGATGACATCATGATTGAACACATGTTTATTCCATATCTGCCTTTTGTTCCTCACAACATTTTAAGCTTAGGAGGCTGATGCCTTGGCCCTGCAGTTAAGAACACTGACTGTTCTTGCAGAGGACCCAAGTTCACTTCCCATCTCCCTCATCCTGTGGCTCACAATTGCCTCGCCTCCATCTCTAGGGGATCCAATACCCTTTTCTGGCCTCTGTGGGTACCGGAAAACATTTGTGCATACTGACAGGCACACAAATGAATATGCATTAAAATTAGGATTAAATACTTATATTTCAAACAACATCTTTTTATTAAACAGTAATATACTTTAGACATTGGTTTGTAACTTACTCTTTATATCTAACAAAATTTTCTATGTTTTTGTTCATAGACATTTAATGGAATTTAAATAACATAAGATATATTGTGATTAATATACTTAAATGACTTAATCATTTTGCCAGTTTTTACCTTATTGCTGACATTATGCATATATTAAACTTTACACATATATAGAAAAATCTATGTACACATGGAATTTTACCTTTCTTAAGTATACAATGTTAAACTACTGTATGACTTTTAAAATTGAGCTTTATTCATATTACTTGTTTTATAGTTGACAGATGCTGAAATTTTTTACTGTAAAACCCTAGAAACTAGAATTTCTATGGGGAAAAAAGGTTAAAAATCACAAGAATTTTGAAACATGTTTTTAAACTGGCTCCTAGAAATACATGAATTGATTATGTCATAAAAGTGAGAGCCAGTTTTTTTATTTTAAGTTACTACTTTCATGAACATAATTTTTTTTTTAACCAAAGCAAACTGTTAGAGGAAAATACTATTTAGAAGAAACTTGTGTTACTCACTTGTGATGCCATGGCATTGGACAGTTTTTTTTTTTTGTTTGTTTGTTTGGGAGCTCAATTCAAGTTGATTTTTTAAATGGATAGTTTATTTAACAATTTGATAACTGACTTTTTTCTTATGAGTTTTCAAGGATAACTTTTATATGAAGGTCACAAGGGACACATTTAATGTTAATTTTTGTACCTCTTAGCTATTTGTCTCTTATCATAGTTCTCCTTGTTTGTTTTTTCATGTATACAGTCTGTCAGTCCTCTCATGCCTTCCGTATTGGGTTTTGTGTCATGCAGTGATGGAGGCTTGCTGGGGAGATGGCTTAGTCAGTGAAAGTACTTGCTTTATAAACACGAGTACCTGAGTTCATTCTCCCTCAGTTTTCTAGTGTGGTACATGCTTTTAATTCTAGCACTGGGGAGATGGAGACAGGAGAATTCCTAGCTTAGTTTCCAAATTCCAAGTTGAGTCAGAGACCCTTTCTCCAAAATTAAGTGGAAAGTGATTGAACAGGACACTCAACACTGACCTCAGGGTTTCACATGCATGTGCACACACGTTCACGTGTGCTTGTATTAGTATAAAGCACACCCACACACAAACATGCAAACATAAGTATGATACATATTTGTCTACATTTCCTGGCACTTTCTTTTGATTTATTTCACCTAGATTATATATTGATGTAACATGTTGAAATAGAGTAAATATTTCACTTAAAAAATTCCATTTGTTTTACATCCCTTCCTTTTCATAACCTGACTTTGATTGCTTGTTGGTTTTCTGTCTAAGATCAAGTAATATGCCCCAAGTCTGCATGTGGTCTTTATAATTCTGTTCCATGATCTAATGCCAGCACCATACTGCTTTACTTATTAATTATTGCTTAAGGCTTTTGGCATTACTATGATAACCGTATCAAAAAAAAAAAATAGAAAATGTATGCTGTTTTTTAGTGAGTATAGAGAAAGAAAATATCATGCCCTATTGTGTTGTTTGACTTGTTGTTTTTGTCCAAAATGCTACATTTGATTTTATTTTCATTTTATGAGATCAGTTTTATGAGCTATATAACGATTTGTCCAGTAATATCATTTATCTTCTCAAGGAATACTTATCAAATTTTTTTGCATACCTAGCAAGTTAATTTTGTGTTCTTAAACATATTGTCATATATTATGAATATTATATGTAATAGTACATTACATCATGACATTTTCATACATGTGAATAATATATTTCAGTTAGTTCAGCCTCATTACCACCTCTTGTCCCTCTTTCCTCAAATCCATTCTTTTTAAAATTTATTCACTTTTTAAATGTTTAAATTAAATAGTTCTATCACCTCCCCCTTTCCTCTTTTTAACTTCTCCAAGTTATCCTTTCTTGAACCAGTCCCCTGTCTCCTTCACTTTCAAATTGATGGCTTCTTTTTCTTTGGTTATTGTTATTGAATATATATATATATATATAATATGCAGTTTGTGTATAAGTGTGTGTATGTGTGCATCTATGCGTGTGTCTGTAAACAAATATGTGTATGTGTCTGTTTTTGTTTGTATGTATACAGTTTTAGGGTCGATCCACATTGCATTGTACAGCCAGTAAGGGGATTTATCCCTGGGAGAGGCCAATTCTCTTTCTTAGGAGTCATTTGTTGCTTATAGTTCTTGCTCTAGGGCTTTGTTTATTGCTCATTTTGTCTTTGCTGTCTAATAAAGTACTGGGAAAAATTAGGTACTTAAAATAACCACTGGTTCATTACCTCTCATGATTATGTAGGTCAAGGAGTCAAGTAATATGCCCATATCAGTCCTTTGCTCCAGGTGGCACTGACTATGTCTATCTGGTGTAATGGAGATGGTACTATGAGGTTTGGAGAATCCAGGAGAATTTCGTTGCTGTGCCTGGGGCTTTGGTGAGAACCCATAGAGGGCTGGGCTTAGCTCCCTCATTCCATGCAGCCTAGGGCTTCTCCTTATGAGGCCCCCGCAAGGGTAGTAGGTCATACATCTTTTGCAACTAATTCTACAAAGTTATTCTAAGGCACAGAAAATAGAAGCTATAGGTCCTCTAAGAGCTCAGACATACCTCTATGGATGCTTCTCCTCTGCTTTAACCTTGCTCAAAGTACCCATAAAATATGGTTTCTCAAGGGTGTAAATAGGTGCCCCTTCTTACAGGGATGAGGAGCAAAATTTTAAAGTAAATTTCAAATCCTATTACATCCATTTATTCAATATTATGAATTAGTTCTTTATTTTGGCTGTCTTTTCATTATTTCACCTTTTGCTTCTTTATTTATATTATTGGGTTCTCATACCCATCTAGAAAATATTGTTATGGATGTTTTTATTATAAATTTTATTCTAAGTTTTTTAAAAAATTGCTTAATATTTTAAGACAATTTTATCTTGCTGCTCACTTTTGAATTTTCGTTATTTCTTTAAGTATTTTACTTACATTTTATGAGATTTTTTTAATTTTACAATTATTAGGTTTCTACTTTTTGCTTTTCTGCTGATTTGTGCTCATAGTGGTGTGACTTTAGTGCCTAGTCAGTTCTTATAGTGACTTTATAATCTGTTGGACAACTTGGAGTTAAAATAAAAATATGTTCTAGACACAACAGAGGTTAGCTGCTAGATGAAGTCTTTTAGAAGACAGTGATGCTAGGCTCATGTCTACCAGCGTAGCAGAGTACCATTAATAGTGTGAAGGGTTGGCTCTCTCCCATGAAATAGGTCACAAATTGGACCAGTCATTGGTTTGCCATTCTTCCAATCTCTGATCCGTCTTTATCTATACACTTCTTGTAGGTGAGACAAATTTTGGATTCAAGGTTATCCTAGCTAAGACATCTAGCAGTAGAAGTTATAGAGCCTAAAGTTGTCACCTCCTTTAGCCAGGTGGGACTTCCAGTGGAGGGAGGGGCACACAACCCACCCATGAAGCCCAGTTCCTAATGAGCCAGATATTCTTGCAAAGGGCTGAATTAAGATGATGAGTAAGATATGTAAACCCATTCCACCAGAGACTTAAGTATGTGTAGCGTTTAAAGAGTGGAAGATGAAGAACTCAGCAGTTGATATAGTAACATTGACGCTGTAATTACTACTAATGGCATTCCAAGGATCTAGTCCTGTAGATTTAATGTTACAATACATAGCAGTATTTATTGTTATCTTATCTTCTTATAAAGAACACATTTGCATTACTAAGTTTCGAAACCTGCATAGGCTGTGGTCATCACTGCCTTCTGCATGAGAGAACTCATGTGAACCTGTCTGCGTTATTTTTTAGGTTCTTGTGACTAGTTTCAGCAGGTGTGGCAGAGACACCTCAGCATAGGCTCCGTTGAGTTCACTTAGGCAAATTTGACACTGTCTAACTTTTGTGATAATCTGTGTGCCCTATGACTTCTCAAACCAGGGACTTCCATGCTGACCTTGAAGTGCCCGTCATTGGGCTTAGTGCCCACAAATGTACCATTTGAAAATTTTAGTGGCTTAAATTCTAGGAGAAAAAACCTATGACTAATTACTAACTCAAAGAAAAATACACAAATACTTCTCCTTTGCTGTTAGCTTCTGTGATCCTGAGGTGTGGATGATCTGATCTGGCTTTTCGTAGCTTAGATCTACAGCATAAGCCTGTCTTTATTAGCTCTTTATAGTGCAGTGGGGGAAATATCTATTTATATATTCTATATACCAGAGCTATATATACTAAACATCAGAACTATATATTCCACTATATATAGCAGCACCTCCTTGCTTGTCTTAGTTCCTTTTGTAGCTATATTTGACTCCTTTAGTGAAAATGGTAGCCCTTAAGTCATTTGCATCTAGCTCTGCTTTCTAGGATATGAAAGTAAAACATCTGCCCACATTGTGCTCTGCATTGAGAGAATACGGCCATGCTTATGCCACGTACTCCCTTTCACATGGATAGACACCTAACACAAAGGGTAGTAATTCACCAAACCTGTTATTCCATTCATTATTGGCATGGAAATGGGGATTTACTCTTTCCTCAATTACTTACTATGGATTATGATCAAGCAACTAAGTACAATTTCGGAAGACATGTATATGTGTCCCTATATATGAATATGCATTTTATATGAGCATTCACAGACATATTCATAGATGTGTGTATGTGAAGAGGGGAGAGGAGATATTCATTTTGAGCCAGTACGGGTCACTGTTTAACTTAGAGATCAACTGAAGAACCGGCAAATTGTTCCAATCATGGAGGGAAAACAGCCTACGCTCTTCTCACAGACAGACAGATTGTTCCAGGGCACATGCATGGAGGTCAGGGGACATTTTTGGGAGTATCTACTTTCCTTATACCATAGGGGTCCTGAATATTGAACTCATGTCATTAGTCTTGGAAGCCTTCATCTACTGACCCACCTCATTGACCACCCTAAGGGACTTTGATAAGCAAAGTTGATCATATGAGACTTTCAGTTTCAATTTCTAATCTTGGATCCAAGATATGTAAAGATTTTTATATGGAATTTTGAGTTGTGAAAGAATCTACTCCAATAAGAAGAAAGAGTAAAAGGACTTAAGAAGAATCTGGTGATACTGAATACAGTATGAGTTGCCTTCTTCATGCCTTCCTAGTTATAGGAAAGATAATTAGATATCATCTGATATCCATCTGATGGGCATTGTAGCAGGCATTATAGCTGCTAGAGCAGTTCCTTATTTTATGGTAACCCTCAATTATGAAATTATTTTGTTGCTATCCATAACTATAATTTTGCTACTGTTATAAATCATAATATAAATATCTGTGTTTTCCAATGGTCTTAGGTGACCCCTGTGAAAGGGTCATGACCCACTCTGTGCTAGCAGCTTTAATGCATTTAAGAGGAGGAATTTCTTCTTTTATCTTCCAGTTAGCTCTTCATTTCTATAGCTTTGATCTCTCACTTCCACTTTTGATCCAAGATGAAAGTGCATCAATCATTGGACTAAGTTCTCAGTGTAGTTTGTCTCATGAGAAAGTGATAATCAAGAATTGTCTTGCTTCCAGTTTACATGTAAGAAAAGAAAGCCTGGTGTTTGGATTATTTTGTCAGTTAGTATGTAAAGAAACTAGGTTGGATTAAGGCAAGTTAACTGTAAGACCTCTTTTCAGTACTGAATACCATGAATTTTTAATTTGTTAACTCTAGTCTTTTTGAAGTTTCTTGGGATAGACTTGAATGCCCTTTGAAGGACATGGAAAAGCCTCCATTTTCTTTTATTCCATGTTTTCTCTGAGAATCTGAATACCAAGGCCACTCTCTTTTCTATTAACATTGTTCAGTGGAGGCAAGGCAATGGGAACAACAGAGGCGGACCCAGCAGTCAGACCCTATGAGCTAATAGCAGCTACATTTCCCCACTCATGTCTATTTGGACTTCTTCAAAGTCTTTTGTCTTACAGTTTTGATGGCATTTAGTTAAAGCTTCAAAAAGAATGTGAGTGGTTTAGTTTTTCTGATGCAAAGTTTAATTTAGCTCTCCAGCATGTTGCTTTTATCTTGTTTGTAGATATAATTGTTTAGTTAATGAGGATGCACCCTTTCTGAGTACTGCCTTCAAAATGAATTTCCATAGATTTACATAAACTCCCTGGGGATCACTATAATGTGAGCAAAGAAAGAATTGCACAGCTGTGCACTGATTTAACGGAATTATGAGGCTTTAGGGTATGGGTTCCGAAAAAGATATCTGCAGGAAAGAGTCACTCCCACTGTTGGAGAAATAGTCCTTAAAAGAATTTGTTCTCCCCGCTCAAACTAAGGCACCAGCCAAGGACAATACAGGAGGTAAACTTTAAACCCCTTCCCAGATCTAGCCAATGGTCAGAATATTCTCCACAGTTGAGTGGAGAGTGTGATACGACTTTCTCACGTACTCTGGTGCCTGGAGGGGGAGACATGGTGGCACTCAGAGGAAGGACAGAAAGTAGCCAAGAAGAGACTTGATACCCTATGAGAATATATAGGGGGACGTAATCCCCCTCAGGAACAGTCATAGGGGAGGGGAATAATGGGAAAATGGGGGGGGGGGGAATGGGAGGATACAAGGGATGGGATAAACATTGAGATGTAACAAGAATAAATTAATAAAAAAAAAAAAGAAAAAAAAAGAATTTGTTCTCACTTTGGTAGAAGACTATTTCAGAAGTTAGAAATAATCCAAGGTTTTAAAAATGTGTCTTAGGCAAAGCTCATGAAAACACTAGACATTTCAGAAATCAGTCAATCTGTGCACTGATATTAATATGTTATTATAGTATTTTAAAGGTAGAGACTTATTTTAGAACAGTTTCATTAAAAATGGCCCTATAAGTTATGCTTCAATCTCATAACCAATAGCATCCTTATACATTTACATTGATACTCTGAAGGGGTGGGGTGGGGTCCTGAACCTCTTGCAGAATGTATTACTTGAGTTCTCTATGTCTGTCACATTTCTGTTGGTGTCAGTGATAGGCAAGAGAATTTTGCCATCTATCTAATCTGGTCTTCTCTACATAGTGGGATCCCAGTTATGTGCATTTGTACTCTGTGGTTGATTCTCCAGGTTGCTTAGAATGATCTACCAGTATGAGAAAGATCTTTGGATTCCCCATGCATTGGATCGTAGCAATGGGAGTTAGATCCATCAATTAGTTAACTAACTAACAACCTGACTGGAGCTTCATTTCCCTCCTGTCCTTCCAGTCCCTCCCTCTTCACTCCCCCTTCCCTGGGTCTGCTTCCTTTCTCCTCAGAGAAGGGGAACCTTCCTGTGGAGATCAACCAGCCTTGGCATATCAAGTTGCAGTAGGGTGAGGTGCATCTTCTTCTATTGAAGCTAGACAGGGTAGCCCAGCTGGGGGAAAGGGATCCAAAGGGAGGCAACAGAGTCAGAGACAGTCCCTGCTCATGCTGTTAGCAGTCCCAGGTGAAGACCAAGCTGCACATCTGTTACATATGTGTAGGGGGCTTAGGTCCATCCTATGCATGCTCTCTGGTTGGTAGTTCAGTCTCTGTTACTGCTCTATGGGCCCCGATTAGTTGATTTGGTAGGGGTTCTTGCGGTGTCCCTGACCTCTCTGGCTCCTTCAATCCTTCCCATCCCATTTCCACCAGATTTTTTTTTTTTTTTTACAAACTCTGCATAATGTTTGGCTGTGGGTCTCTGCAACTGTTTCCATCAGCTGCTGGGTGAACTCTCAGATGCCAGTTATGCTAGCCTCCTGTCTGCAAGTATAGGAGAATATCATCAATAGTGTCAGAGGTGGGCTCTCTCTCATGGCATGGGTCTCAAGTTGGGCCAGTCATCGGTTTCCTATTCTCTCAGCTTCTATTCCCTCCATATTGCTGCATAACCTAGAGACAGGAGAAAGTGTGGGACTAAGATTTTGTGGCTGGATTGGTGTTCCCATTCCTTCTTTGGAAATCTTGCCTTATTAGATAGGAGGTGGCCATTTCAGATTCCAAATCTCCTATTGCTATGAGTCATAGCTGGGTCACCTTAATAGATTCCTTGGAATTGTCATAGGTTTCTAGATCATACCAGTGATACACACCCCCATGGGCCTATTCCAGTTCTTTTCCCTCCATTCTCCCCAGAAGTGATCATTGATGTCCCCCTCCACCTCACCTCCTACCCAGTTCCCGCCCTTCATCCATACCCAATGTCTGTTTTACTTTTCCTTCTCAGTGAGATTCAAGCATTTTCCTTTGCTCTCTCCATACTTAGTTTCTTTGATTCTGTGGATTGTCACATGGTTACCCTGAAGCATTTTATGGCTAATGTCCACTTGTTGATCTTAGTGCCTGAGCTGTTGATGTTCTATTCAGGAAGTTGTCTCCTGTGCAAATGCCTTCAACGCTAATCCCTACTTCTTTTCTATTAGATTTAGTGTATATGGTTTTATATTGAGGTCTTTGATCCACTTGGACTTGAATATTATGCAGCATGACAGATATGGAGCTATTTGCGTTCTTATACATGCAGACATCTAATTAGACCAGCACCATTTGTTGAATATGCTTTCTTCCCCCTCACACCCTTGTATAGTCTTGGTTTCTTTTTCAAAAATCAAGTGTCTATAGGTGTGTGGGTTAACTTCTTGGTCTTTGATTAGATTCTATTGATTAACTTGTGATGGTATTAACATGCCAATACCATGCAGTTTTTATTATTACTGCTCCATAGTACAGATTGAAATCAGGAATGATGATGCTTTTGAAAGTTCTTTATTGTACAAGGTCGTTTTTAGATATCCAGGTTTTTTTGTGTTTCCATATAAAGTTCAGAATTGTTCCTTCAAGATCTGTAAGGAATTGTGTTGGAATTTTGATGAGAACTATGTTGAATCTGTAGATTGCTTTTGGTAAGATGGCCATTTTTACTATGTTAATGCTACAAATCTGTGAGCATGGGAAATCTTTCCATTTTCTGACATCTTCAATTTCTTTAAAACTTGAAGTTTTTGTCATACAAATCTTTCATTTGTTTGGTTAGAGTTACTCCAAGACATTTTATATTATTTGAGGCTATTGTGAAGGGTACCATTTCCCTTATCTCTTTCTTATCCAATTTATCATTTGTATACAGGAGGGCTACTGTTTTCTTTCTTTCTTTCTTTCTTTCTTCTTTTTCTTCTTTCTTTCATGTTTTTCTTTCTTTCTTTCTTTCTTTCTTTCTTTCTTTCTTTCTTTCTAGTTAATTTTGTACCTAGTTACTTAGCTGAGGGTGTTTATCAGCTATTGGCGTTATCTTGTAGAATATTTGTGATCCCTATGCATATTATCATATCATCTGCAATAGTGATACTTTCACTTCTTCCTTTGTAATATTATTTCATCTCCTTTAGTTGTCTTATTGCTCCTGCTAAAACATCAAGTAGTATATTAATTAGATAAGAGGAGAGTGGGCAGCCTTGTCTTGACCCAGGTTTTAGTGGACTTGCTTTAAGTTTCTCTCCATTTAATTTTATGTTGGCTGTTGGCTTGGTATATATAGCTTTTATTGGTTTTAGGTGTGCACTTTATGTCCCAGATTTCTCCAAGACTTTTACCATGAAGGAGTATTGGACTTTGTCAAAGGCTTTTTCAGCATCTAATGAGATGAAGGAGTGTTGGACTTTGTCAAAGGCTTTTTCAGCATCTAATGAGATAATCGTGTGTGTGTGTGTGTGTGTGTGTGTGTGTGTGTGTGTGTTTTCTTTCAGTTTGTTTATATGTTGGATTACATTGATATATTTTTGTATATCGAACCATCCCTGAATCCCTGGGAGGAAGCCTACTTGATCCTGGTGGATGATATTTTTGATTTGTTTTTAGACTTGGTTTGTTAGTATTTTATTGAGTATTTTTGCATCAATGTTCATGAGGGAAATTGATCTGTTATTCTCTTTCTTTGTTGAGTTTTTGTGTGGATTAGGTATCAAGGTGACTGCGGCTTCATCAAATGTTTGGCAATGTTCCTTCAGTTTCTATTTTTTGGAATATTTTAAAGTCTGGTAGAATTTTGTGCTAAAATCATCTGGCCCTTGCCTTTTGTTGCGGGGAGGGGTTGGGAGACTCTTAATGTCTGCTTCTTTTCCTGAGGGGTTATAGGTCTATTTACATTGTTTGTCTTATCTTGATTTAACTTTGGTAAGGGGTACTATCAAGAAAATCATCCAATTCATTTAGATTTTTAAATGTTGTGGAGTACAAGTTTTTAAAGTAAAACCTAATGATACTTTGGATTTCCTCAGTGTCTGTCATTATGTCCCCATTTTCACTTCTAATTTTGTTAATTTAGACAATCTCTCTCTGCCTTTTAGTTAGTATTGCTAAGGGTTTGTCTATTTTGTTGACTTTCTCAAAGAACCAGCTCTTGGTTTTGATAATTCTTTGTATGGTTTTTGTTTCTAAGTTTTTTATTTCAGGCCTGAGTACAATTATTTCCAGTCATGTGGGCATTCCTGACTAAATGCCATTGGGCATCATGGCCTGGGGCAGCTTCCTCAGATGCAAATGAAGAGAGGTAGGGCAGAGGGTGCCCAGAGATGAGTATCCATTGACTGGCTCAGAGATGATGTGGAGGAATCTGATTGGTTGCCCAAACCTATATAACCTGCTGTCTCTTCCAGAATAAATGAGGCTGCAGCTGTTCACCCTCTGTCTGTTTTCACCTGACTCCTACTGTCAGTGTGATGACTCCAAGTACTACTCACCCCCTCTGCCTGAACCCCTTGTCTTCTCCCAAGAGCTGGACCCTAGGGAGATGGAGCAACACAGTCATCTACTTGGATATGCTAGCTTCTTTTTGTTCTAGAGCTTTCAGGTGAGCTGTTAAGTTGCTAGTATGGGATCTCTCCAATTTCTTATGAAGGGACTTAGTGCTATGAACTTTCTGCTTAGCACTGCTTTCATTGTGTCCCATAAGTTTGTGTGTGTTATGCCCTCATTTCGTTGGATGGTAGAAAGTCTTTAATGTCTTTATTTTTTCTCTAACTCAGTGGTCATTGAGTAGAGAGTTGTTAAGTGTGTGTATGTGTGTGTGTGTGTGTGTGTGTGTGTGTGTGTGTGTTTCAGCTGTGCTAGGATATCTAGGGCTTGCTGTAGCAGAATAACTGGGATCTGGTGGTGCCATATTGCCCTGGCTCTTGTTTATTGTGTTCTTAAGCTGGCCTTTAGCCAACTGGTTGTTCCTGGTGCTGGTAGGCCTCTAGGAATGCTGGTGGAAATGTGGGCCTGAAAATGATGCTTACAAAGGACAGGGCACAGCTCATAGGTGCTGGACTGTCCCAGAAGGTACCAGGCAGGCATGGCATTTGAGGAATTATAGTCTTTTTAAAACAATACTTTGCCAGTTCTATATAAATGTATGTCTTTGGATCAAGGAGGCCTTTTCAAGAATATGAAGTCATCAATACTGATTTATATTCAGTGTTTAAAGAACAACCACTGATTGCGCATGAATTCTTAAATCAGTAAATTCTTAGCAATACATGGGCCGTGTTCTATGTAGGATACAGGAAAGGAAGAGGCATTGTTTCCCATGGCATGAAAGACTTCTTATTATCTCTAGCAAGGAAAATGATATCAATAACCACAAGTATATTTTGTACATTTATTATGTTCCTGGATTTTCATTTGATTGCTCATAAAACATTTACAGCCTTAAGACTTAAGCAGTCAGATTAACACATTTGTAGATAAAGAAATGGAAAATAGGTTAAGTTACTGTGTTACAGGCGTCACACATAATGTTTGGGATAGCCATGGTGCTAACTTTGATACTCGGAACACACACACACACACACACACACACACACACACACACACACACACACACACACTTTTTTTGAGCCAGAGTCTGTCATAAAACTCAATATGTAGACTATACTATCCTCAAACTCAGAGAGACCTGCCTGTTTCTTCCTCCCAAGTGTTGGGATTAAAGGCATGCACCATCATGGCTGACAAAATCTAGTATTTTAATGGCCCAAAATGTGTGTGTTCCCAAAAGTTTTCCATCTTAGCCATTTTTAAAAACATGTGCCTCAAGGGCATTGAGTACATATCTCATGTGGGAGAAATAATACCACTGTGTATGTCTAGAAGTCTTTTTATCTTCACACATATAAACCTTGCCTGCTACTTAATATTTCTCCATTGCTGCCTTCGCATCATCTCTGTATACAATTAATATACTTCCTGTGTTTATATGGTTGGCATCTTAGATATCTTATTTAAGTGGAGTTATATAGATTTGCCTTTGTGGAGCTAGTTTATTTTATTAGCATAATATTTCAGAATTCTTGCATGTTGTATCATTTAACAGAAATTTATTCTTCTTTCTGCCTAAAGAATATTCCATCACATGACACTATATCTGGAATCCTAGCACATGAGAGGCAAGAAAGGGTTGCCAAGGGTTCTAGGTGAATCTTGGTACAATATAAGATTCTTCTGAAAATAACATATATGCATATATACAAGTACATATATGTATGTGTGTATACTTACACAAACATCACTCACGCACACACATAGTACTTATCTGTTCATGTGCAAATGAATTCTTTGGCTGCATCTATTATTTAGCTGTTGTTTATGGTGCTCTTTTGAATACCAATATTCAGAGGTCTATTTGAGCCCTTCTGTATGTATAGACCCACAGATGGCTCTGCTATACTACACAGTTGTAATTTAGCTTTTTCAGTAACTACCATACAATCTTCCATAGTAGACCGTTTTACATTTATTCCCAGTAAAGCCTACTGTGTTGTCAATGAATAAACATCACCAAACTTTTCTTTCCTTAGCAGTCACCCTACTGACACCACAGTGTGGCTAGTGATATTGCGCACAATGTCATGAACTTAGTGGCGATCTAAAAGTCTTGTTTGGTGAAACATCTATTCAAGTTTCATGCTTGTTTTTACAGTGTTGTTTTTCCCTACTGTTGTTAACTTAAAGAAATCCTTTATATATTCTGGATGTGAATTGTATATAACATATACATTTTGCATCTCATGTGCTAGTGTATCACAGATGCAATCTCTTGGGTTATTTTTTTTTTCACTCTATTAATGTCCTTTAAAATAAAAGTTTCTAATTTTGATGAAGCCCAATCTACTTGTGTTTCCCTTTTTAAAAAATGTGTTCAAACTCTATGCTTTTAATCGACATACCGAATCACACAACATTATTTAGTATAAGTTATAATTCCTCATGAGCTGGGGATAAGGGTCTGTGTTGTCAGGAAAGGCATAAAGAAAGCAGGGAGCCTTGCATGTTATGGATGTGTTTAAGGCACGTTTCTTGATGAGAGCTTATTTCCCATTAGAATTGATGGGCAGAAGTAATATTTTGTGAATTGTGTGGCTTTTCCTCCCTTTTCTCAGACACTTCCTCGGTATTTACCAGAGGAGAGGAAAACAGAAGAGAATGAGGTCATTGGTGTTGATTCAAGATGCAGCGAAGCCCTATCTCAAAAACCTGTAAGGAAAAAGATGGAGTTCTCAGGCTCTCGGCTTCAGGTGTGTTGGCAGAATATTCTCTGGTAGAGGAGTCATTAAACCTGATGGAAGAGATGAAGTAGGGATTCTGTGCCATCTCCTGCACAGCTGGTTTTCCTGCAGACCTTAGTTTAAGCATGATAGAAAGTAAAGAAGGAACATCCTTCTGTTTGGCTTTTGTTCTCTGCCAGAGCCAGGGCTGAGCTCACCCTCTGCTTACCAGGGAGCAGAGGAGATGAGTGGAGACTGCATTCAGATTGTGCTCCTACATGCCTGCTTTCATGGATTCTTACTCTTATTCTTTTTCTTTTCTTGAACCTGGGATACACGTAATTTTTTTCTCTACATACTCTTGGTGTGTTGTTCATGCTTTGCTTCAGATCTTATGGTTAGGTTCAGGTGCTGCCCCAGTAACAATTGGTAAGATTTTTCTCCTTCCACCCAGGGTAGGGATAACCGACAAGTCCTCACCTTGTAGGAACAGGCTTGCTCTGTCTCTGAAGATTCTGTGGAAGTAAGCAATGATGAGAGGGATGTGCAACTGTCATGGTTTCCGAGGTGTCAGGAAGCTTGCAACAAGCAGAACACTTCTGTTAACTTCCCTGAAGCCTCCACAGATTGCATTAGCTGTTATCATTTTCTCCTTGCAATGGCTTGGGCAACAAGGGGGGGGGGGGACACCATAGTGTTGTTTGCTTGTGGGTTGGGGAGTGAACATAGCATGATGGGGCTTAGGGTCATTTGACTGAATTCTGTGTGATGACCTCTCCTCCTATTTAAACAAACACCCTGTGTGGTCCAGGCCACCTGTGGTGGTCATTTGTGATGGATAGTTTTATATCATCTTGACACAGCTGAAGTCATGAGAGAGAGAGAGAGAGAGAGAGAGAGAGAGAGAGAGAGAGAGAGAGAGAGAGAGAGAGAGAGAGAGAAGGAGAAGGAGAGAGGAGAGGGAGGAGGGAGGGAGAGAGAGACAGAGAGACAGAGAGAGAGAGAGAGAGAGAGAGAGAGAGAGAGAGAGAGAGAGAGAGAGAGAGAGAGAGAGAGAGGGAGAGAGGGAGGGAGAACCTCAATAAAAATGCCTCCATAAGATTAGATTGTAGGCAAGCCTGTAGGACATTTTCTTGATTGATTTGGGAGAGCCCAACCTCTGTGGGTGGAGCCATCCCTTGCCCAGTGGTCCTGGCTTCTATAAGAAAGCACACTGATTAAGCCAAGAGGAGCAAGTCAGAATGCAATACCTCTCTATGGCCTCTGCATCAACTTCAGGTTCCTGCCCTGCTTGAGTTCCTGTCCTGACTTTCTTCCCTGATAAACAGTGCTATGGAAGTGTAAGCCAAATAAGCCCTTTCCTCCCATCTTGACTTTTGCTCATGGTATTTCTTTGCAACAATAGAAACGTTAACTAAGACACAAGTTACAAGGAGAGGCCATTGGTGAAGGTGCAGCCTCACTGGCATTTGAAGGCCTGGGATTAAAGGGGTCATACAGAGAAGTTGAAGATTGGCACCATGAAGAATGCCTTGGAGAGGCGGTTGGTGAAAGTGCAGCCCAGTTGCATCAGAAGACTCCAGCATCCAGGAGATGCCAATACCATGGGATGACCACGGTGAACAGCAGCAGCTGTGGAGTGGGGCCAGCTGGAGCCTAGAAAACAAGCTGTGTGTGCTGCAGAGCGTGGAGCTGTAGAAATGACCCCAGCCACTAGGAGGAGGAGATCAGAAGATAGTGAGTAAATCCCAGACATTGGATATTGGGTTATTTACTCTTTTAGAATTTGGTTTTGCTTTGCTTTTATTGTGGTCATGCCCTGGTTCTTCCCTCTTAAAGTAAAAAAATAGAGTACTTTTGTAAACCTTCCTGAAGCCTCCACAGATAGTGTTAGCTGTTATCACTTCCTCTCCTCGCAATAGCTTGGGTAACAAGGGGTTGGGGGCAGGGAAGACCACGGTACTGTTTGTAGGGTAGGAAGTGAAGACAACATGATGGAGTTTGGGCTCCTTTGCCCGAATTCTGTCTGAAGACATCTGTCCCTAGTTGGACACTGTGGGTGGTCCAGGTCATCTGTGTTTGTCATTTGTTCTGGATAGCTTTATGATAACTTGACACAAGCTAGGGAGAGAGGTTCTCAGAGCTGTGATGGCATTCAGCTTTTCAAGGATAACATCAGCTCAACTTCAACTCTCTTGGGGATTTCTGTCTCACATGAAGGCCAAGAAGATTTATCTTGTGAGGCTTTAAAAAATTAATTAATTAATTATTCACTTTACATCTCTCCTCACCTCCCAGTCCCACCCTCCCTCCCTCTCCACAATCCCCCCCCCCTATTCCTCAGAAAAGGGGGGCCCTCCTTCCCATCCACCTCAGCTCATTGAGCCATATGAGAATAAGCTTGTCCCCTTTCCCTGTGGCCTGGCAAGGCAGACCTGCCAGGGGAAAGTAATTGAAAAGCTGGCAACAGAGTCCATGTCAGAGAGAGCCCCTGCTAACCTTACTAGGGGATCCATATGAAACCTGAGCTGCCCATTAGCTACATCTGTGTAGGGGGCCTAGCTCCAGTCCATGCATGGTCCTTGGTTGGTGCTTCAGTCTCAGCAAGCCCCCTCTGGGCTCTGGTTAATTGGCTCTGTTGGTCTTCTTGTGAAGCTCCTGTTACCTCCTGATCTTTTCTTCTTCCCTCTCCCACTTTTCTACAAGGCTCCCTATACACCACCCAATGTTTGTCTATGAATCTCACCATCTGTTTCAAGGTGCTGCTGGGTAGAGCCACTCAGAGGACTACTCTGACTCCTGTCTGCAAGTATAGCAAAGTAATTTTAATAATATCGGGGACTGGTTCTCTCCCATGTGGTGGGTCTTGGGTTGGGCCAGGCACTGGTTGGACATTCCCTCAATCTCTGCTCTATATTTATCCCTGTACATCTTATAGGCAGGTTGAATTTTAAGTTGAAATTTTTGTGGGTGCCTTGATGTTCAGCCTTCCTCTATCAGACTTGTCTAGTTAGAGGGTGTCCTCTACAGTCTCTGTGGCCCCTGATACTAGGAGTCTCTGCTAGAGTCCCTCTCATGTTCCCCTGGGAATCAACCCTGACTAAGGTCTCCCGCTTGTCACAGAGATGCCCTAGCCCATGGTTTTTCTTTCTTCTACAGGCCTTTTGTCCTCCCAGCCCCTCGCTCCCCAGGTCTGCTCTCCACCCTCATATCTCTCTACTTCTCTACTTCATTTCCTTTCCCAACCACTACCTCGGTCTATTATTCTATTTCCCCTTCAGAGTGAGATTTAAGCATACTGCCTTGGATCCTCTCTGTTACTTATCTTCTTTGGGCCTGTGCTTTGTAATATGCTTATCCTGTATTATATGGCTAAAATCCACTTATAAGTGAGTATATAACCAAGGGTACAATTCTGGGGCTGGGTTACTTCACTCAGGATGATCTTTCCTAGTTCCAGCCATTTGCTTGCAAGTTTCATGATTTCTTTGTTTTTAATAGTTGAACAGTATTCCATTGTGTAAATGTACCACAGTTTCTTTAATTGTTCTTCAGTTGAGGGGGGGGGCATCTGGTTATTATGAATAAAGCTGCTGCAAACATAATTGAGCAAGTGTCCTTGTTGTATGGTGGAGCATCTTTTGGGTATATACCCAAGAGTAATACAGCTGGGTTTTGAGGTAGCACTATTGCCAATTTTCTAAGAAAGCACCAAAGTGGTAATACAAGTTTGCACCCCCACTAGCAATGGAGGAGTGATCTCCTTTTTTCTACATCCTCACCAGCATGTATTGTCATTTGAGTTTTTTTATCTTAGCCATTCTGATGGGCATAAGATGGAATCTCAGAGTCATTTTGATTTGTATTTCCCTGATGACTAAGGACATTGAACCTTTCTTAAAGTGCCTCTTCATCATTCGAGATTCCTCTGTTGAGACTTCTCTGCTTAGCACTGGATTACTTTGTTTGTTGGTATTTAATGTTTGAGTTCTTTATATATTTTGGTTTTTAGCCCTTTGTCAGACATAGGATTGGTAAGTTGTGAGGCATTTTTAATACATGTATTCATTGTATTTCTGTAGTTGTGTTAGGGGCATACATATTTCATTAGCTACTGAGAACAATTCTAGGGAGATATTCTCACTGTATTTTTTACTGAGAAAACTGAGGCTGCAGAAGGGAGGACAGCAGCAGGTGCTGCAGCCCACAGAGCAAGCTGAGTAGGACCCCTTGCTGCTGGAGCTTTTCCTTCTTCCACTCTTTGCCTTAGCCTCTTCCTGTTCTTCTCTCTCAGACCTCCAGTGATGCTTTAAATTCTCCTTATACAGTGGCTTTCAACCTATGGGTTGTGACCCCTTTGGTGAGGTCAAATGTCCCTTTCGCAGGGATCGCCTAAGGCCACCAGAAAACACAGATATTTACACTATAATTCATAATGGTAGCAAATGAGAGTGATGGTGTAGTTAAGAGAATAATAACTTTATGGTCAAGGGTCAGCGCAACAAAGGAAAAGCAGGGCTACTCTATCCAAGCTTGTTTGCTGAAATTAGAAATAATTCTCACACTTGGAAGAGAGTGGCCATTTCCTGCATTGATGTTTTACAATGTCAGCAAGGGGCTCATGGAAACATCCGTGGTGGCTTTGCTCACATAATAAGAAAGCCAGTGCATAGTGCTCTGTTTAAGGTCATGTTACCTCTGCTGTCACAGTACTCTAAGGAGACATTACAGAGAGTTTTCACATAGCTTATAAAATCCATCTAGTGAAAGGATTGCCGCATTAGTGGAAACAGTGTCATCCAACCACAAGGTCATCTGTTGGAGAACTGCACCTACTTATTCTAGGCCAGTGACAGTGACAGTGCCCTTGTGACATGCTTTATTTATTTTTTTTTCCCTCCATGCAGCTTAGTTTTTGGTTTGCTCTTGTTTTCATTGGAATAATGATTTTTTTTTTGTAGTGTCATTTCACAGCATAATTATTTGTCTGCCAAATCTAGTAATCACAATGAATTAAAAGCATTATTTATTAGCTTTCAGAGAGAATAACCTTTTTGCCTTAACTTTTGTGTGTGTGTGTGTGTGTGTGTGTGTGTGTGTGTGTGTGTGTGTGTGTGAACAGGTTATATGGTATTGAGAATACCTGGGTCAGAGAATACCACTACAATAGTAACCATAGTTTGCCCAATAATTTAGAAAAAAAGTTACTTTCTTAAAGATGGTGCCAGTGTGGCAATCATTCTCATATGATCTTTACAAAACAGCAGGAAAAGGGTCAACTATGCCTATTCCAGACTAGCTCAGGTTCCTAGCAACAGCATCACCATTAGCCTTCTTGGAGAGAAACTATAAGCAGGTGTTTACTAATTTGTGTAGATGCTGTTGTCAGCGCCTAGAGCTACATACAATTTAAAAGGACAAAGAAAGCTCTTAAAGGACCAGGAGGGACTGTGGGATGCAGTGAAGGGGATGCTCCTGAGCTGCCATGCTTCCAATGTTGGTGCTTGCAGTGAGTGTCGGGGAATGAGCAGGATAGTCATCACTGCTGTAAAATTATCAACAAGCATAGAGCGTCCCGACGGGGGAGACGGTTCCTGAAGAATGAATGTTAATATACTTACTTATTCCTCTTGATGAAGCTGAATCTGTACTAAAGTGAGGAGACTGGGGCACATACAGCACAGGCAGCTTGCCCACAGTTACACAGTGAAAGAAATGGAATTTGTATTCAAATAGTCTGACTCCCATATCTGTGCTCTTAGCCACCGTCAGTCAGGACACAATTGGTTACAATATTGTGGAGTTCTCTAGTGCACACTGATGAAAATCTAACTTCCTGCCATTCTTGAAGGCAATTCAAAAATTCCTGATGTAGAAAAAAAAAGTCCCCAGTTCTCAATGATTTTTTGATCATTGATGAAGAAGCACTGGCTTCCATGAAGAGACTATTCCATGATGCCTTTTGCTTAGGGCTAGAATGAAATAAACTCCAGCTTCATGCATGTAGCGAGCATTTCAGTAAAAGCAGGCATCATGCTAGATGCTCATATGTTGTCTCATGGGATACAACAACTGCATGAGCTAGGATATTAATATAAGTGGACTTCACCCCCCATGGTTTTGCTTTGGGGTCTGTCTTGTTGGACTCATTGTCAAGAAGTGTTCTTTCCATGTCCCCATGTCCCAGAAATGTAAAGTGTACTTTCTTGTTGGCTGCATGACAACTTTTCACACTGAGGCCCTAATCGTACCACATGTAATGCCATCCTTCTGTTTTGATGAATTTCTTGGGGGAAAGGTTAGCTAATTTCCATACACCCTAGATCCTATTATTTTCATTATCACACTTTCTTCTATCTCCTAGTCAATTAGGGCTGAAAACAGTGTCAAAACCACAGGATTATGGATGCCCAGCCTTAGCGGAACCTCCTTCACTGAGGGGAAGAACACTTCTCACCCAGGCAAGGCAGCTCTGCAGCTGTCATCCTGTGAATTGAAATGATTCTTCCACATTGGGTGAGGTCTCAGGATCTCGCTAAATATTTGACGTAAATATTTAAATTGAACTTCTAACTAATTTGAAAGTTTGCCTCTTGAGGATATTTATGACCTCGATAACTATAATCGTATATTGCTAAGCTGGACAACATTGCACTAGAAATAGCTACAGTTCAAGTTTGAAAAACTAACATCATATAGCCAGCTCAGTCAGACCCCATGTAAAGTTAGGGTAAAATGGCCCCAGCTCTGAAGACTTCAGAAAACCTTTCCTTAGCTGCTTCAAAAATCATAGTATTGGGGTTTTTTTTGGGTGGGGGCGGAGCACAGGACACAGAGCATAGGGCTTGTAGTGTACTAATCATGTACCATACTACTGAGATACATCTCTGTCTTTGTATCATAACATATATAATAAACTTGAAGAACACTTTTGTTTTCTTATTTGCATCTGTTTCCACATGTGAGGGTCATACGCACACAGTACAAAAGATGTAGAGAAAACAGAATTGAGAGAGAATGGGGCATGTTAATGTCTTATGTATTAATATATTTTCTGTTGTGATTTCTTAAAATATGTATTTCTTGTGAAATTTCATAAATAATTCTGAAGTAAAGAACCATAATATTCTAGAATATTTAGAAGAAGGAAAACATATCTTTAGGGCTGAGAATGAAGAGCGGTGTTCTCAGGGATGTTAGCTGATCTTTCTGTAGGCCTTCACCTTCATTTGAACAAATGCCTACATCTGCATAACCAGGTGCTAAAATAATTCTCTCATTAAATCATCCATTATTTACCTGCCACACTACATGACAAAATAGTCTTGGGGTGATTTGATAATTATACTTTCTGATGCTATGACTGTGGCTGCCAAAAGTCAGACTTGCCTATCCAATGCATATTTCCATTATTTTTATATATAAGCAAAGACTAAAATGGGTAATTTAAAACACTTGTCATTGCATTGTGTCATCTTTAGACAAATTGTTGCACCAGAATAGATAGAAAAACATTCTGATGAGGCAAGTGTTCTATGGTAATCGTGTATTCTTTTTGTTCTGCTATCAAAATACCTGGGTCATTTACAGTAAAGGAATAAAAGGCAGCCTAAAACTTTTATTATGTTTTAACCTTTTCCTTCATGATTATACTGATATGAGAGTACATGTGAGTTTTAAAATAAGGTAGTTTTTATCTCCAGAAAGGCCTGGTCTTCTCTGCCACTGTGGGAAAGCAGCTTAATCTAAGGAAGTGACATTTAATGCCGTAGCATCTGTTCACATGACCTTGTCCTTTCTGTGGCTCGCAGTTCCGGTTCTAGAGCATTTGCGTATCTGTGTTGTCTATTGAAACGCCTCTGATAGGCTCCTCTTCCCTCTGGTGTGCATATATGATGATATGCCTTATTCCTATGGAATGCACTTTCAAATCAAACGATTAAATCTCTAACGACTCACTATTGAATATTAAGAAATGGGATAAATTCAGAAAAGATAATTTCCAATGCCTCAGAATAAAAAAAGGAAAAAGAACTCAGACTGAGTTTTGCTTATTTTGGCTGTTTTACAGAATACGATTTGGTAATATTATTAAAGAGAGAGAGTATGAAATGAGTCATGTGGATCCTCTACCTATTACTTGCCAGTGTGACGTATTTTACTTATTTTACTAACATTATTATCATTTTAAAAGTCCAAATTTTAACTTGTGATGATCAAAATCAGTCACATGGTATTTCAAACATGCAATGTATGTGGAAAGTTTGAAACTATGAACGTGTCCCTCTCAAGTATTAAAAGATTTATTAAATGCTTAAAATGTGCCAAGCCTTGTGTTAAGTTCTTTTTAGAAATCATATGTTTTTTTAAGGATTTTTAAAAATTAATTTATTCTTGCTACATCTCAATGTTTATTCCATCCCTTGTACCCTCCCATTCTCCCCCCCCCCTCATTTTCCCATTATTCCCCTCCCCTATGACTGTTCCTGAGGGGGATTACCTCCCCCTGTATATGCTCATAGGGTATCAAATCATATGTTTTAATAACTGCAAGTGTTCTTGGTGCTAGGAACCAAGTCTTCCTTTGCAGAGGAGGAGACTGAGGAGAGGAAATTCAAATTGGCTCAACTGTACAAGCCAAAAGTGGTCTGATTTCTCTCGTTGCCATTGGGTCTGCATTTTGCCTTTACATCTAATTATATTCTCATTCTTGCTCAGTGTAAACTATGTGCCAGGCAATGGTTTTAGATACCTATGAACTTTTCTCATCCAAGCATGCTTGAAAGGCCTGTCCAATTGTACACTATTTAGAAGTGACAGAAACATAGCTAAAAGTCCAATCTTATGATTTCAAATTGGTTAGCACTTCTGTCATGTGATGCTAATCTCTTTGTCACTGCAACTGTCAGATAAGGAGGGGGGATGATTAAACATAAGACTGTCTCTGAAATAAAGAAACTATAAAATTCACTATTTGGGACTGATCTTGCATAGCACTGATTTAAAAACCAAGTAACTTTTATATCTGTCATTCTTAGTGTCTATTTTAAATGATATCCTGTATTTTGTTCCTCTGCAGAAGCAGTTTTCTGCTTTTAGTTGTTGGAAATTAATACAACCCCCAAACTAACTCCTTTATTGACTGAAGTGATTTGTTAGACATTCAAATAGAGTAGCGTTAGGCATTTTGACTAGATCATGAGGATCAAGAATAGTTTCATGTAATGACACAATGAGTGAGAAGTAGGTGTATGAAAAGGAAAAAGGATCGAAGGAAAAGAATATTGGTGCTATGACTGAGACCTGTGGCGAGCCGAGCCGAGAATGACAATATTACAGTGGACAGCTAGTGACTGAAGGTCTGGTGGGTGGATCTTGTTACTGTGACACTCATTCCTTGGCCTGTAACACTGATCTAGGTCCAAATCACCAGGCTTTCCCATGGTTCTGATATAAACTTGTACTTCTTGTGTACTGTACCATGTCTGATACATATATATATGTGTGTGTGTGTGTGTGTGTATATATATATATATGTGTATATATATATATATATGTATATATATATGTATATATATATATACATATATATATATATGTGTATGTATGTATATATATATATATATATATATATATATATATATATATATATATATATCAAAACAGACATGGTAAACGAGAAGTGCAAGTTTCCTAGCACCTTCAAAGAGACCCTTCACGTCTGCCCCAGTGGTTCCTGAGTATGAATTACTATCCAATACTGTACAGACAGTACAGTATCCTCTCAGTATGGAGAGACAAGCAATGAACCCTATGTGGAGGGCTGTCTCTCTCATTATGCACAGGAGATACTACCTTTTCACCTGAACACAACAACACACTGATTCTTTTGTTTGTTTGTTTGTTTGTTTTTTGAGACAGAGTTTCTCTGTGTAGCCTTGGCTGTCCTGGATTCACTTTGTAGACCAGGCTGGCCTCGAACTCACAACGATCCACCTGCCTCTGCCTCCTGAGTACTGGGATTAAAGGCCTGTGCCACCCCCGCCTGGCAACACTGATTCTTTAAAAAGCCACTTCCTAATCCACTTTACAACAGAATAGCCACTACATTTATTTTCTAGGGCTTCTATCACACAGGGCTAGGAATCCAATGGCTTAAACCACAGACATTTATTTATTCTTTCACAGCTCTAGAGAATAGAAGTTCAAAATCAATGTGACATCAAGACAAGGCCTTGCCCTCTCAGAGGCTCTGGAGAAAAATCTTTTCCTTGCTTTTTTCCACTTCTGATACCCAGTAGCACTTGGCATCTGCCACCATTCCTCTGCTTAGAGATGTTCAATTCCAGTTTCTATCTTGCCCTATAATATATGTCTGTTTTCCTTTCTTATCAGAATAGTGTCATTAGATTCTGGATTCTGAGCAGGCTTGCAATATGGGGTATGCTCATCAGCCCACTATGAAGGGCTCATCTATTTCTGGCACCTGTTAGAGACGAGAACACAGTGATGGGACAAGTCTAAGGTGGGCTTCTGTTCTCTTGGATATTACTGTCTATGAAGAAAACAAAGTATACATTGAATCACTATGTTAGCCTGAGGGAAGCATTGTAACATCTCAAGTTTGTGCAGCAGCAGAAATTGGTTGTGTCAGGAGCTGGGGAAAAAAAAAACTTTCCTGTACAGAGACCTTTGAACTGAAGTATGAAAGATATGTGGAGAGCAGATAGATAAGAATGTAAAGGAGGGAGGGAATGCTCCAGGCAGAGGGAGGGGAAGACATCAATAGCTCAGTTACCAGAAGAATGCATTGATAAAATTCAGATGGTAAGTGCTGTTGGCTCTTCTCGTCTTATGGCATTAAAAGTCAAATTAAGACCAATTCATAGGCTCTAGATATTTATATACATTACAAGGATAGAAGGACTTTAGTACCTGGTAGCATAACTGGTCCTTGGATAGGAATGGGAACATATATTACAAAAAATAATAAGGAACTCAACAGGCTGTAGGGGTTGCATCAGAAAGACTCTGGAGCCAATTTGAAAAGGTTCCTACTAGCAAAACAGGAAAATCTGAGCATCAGTGAAACAGATGGAAACACACTATATGTTATAATTTATGAGTATAAAATGATATTTTAAATGCCTTTAAGCTTTGCCTGAAAGAATGGATCAATTCAGTGGCTCGGTTTTTTTTTGTTTTGTTTTGTTTTTTTTTTTTTTGGTTTTTCGAGACAGGGTTTTTCTGTGTAGCCTTGGCCATCCTGGACTCACTTTGTAGACCAGGCTGGCCTCGAACTCACAGCGATCCGCCTGCCTCTGCCTCCCGAGTGCTGGGATTAAAGGTGTGCGCCACCATGCTCGGCTAATTCGGTGGCTCTTAATGTTTCCAAAATAGAGGCAATTGGGTGTTATGCACCTCTACAAAATATCACACCCAAATTTGAGCCTTAATTAAGGAGAGCTTCTTGCTCTAAGTACCCACTTGCCGGACTCCCTTAAAGGATGGAGTAGAAACAGCAGCAGAGTCTAAATATCCCAGACCTGAAGGAACAAATAAACTGTATTGTGTTTGGCTCTGTATTCAAAGCAACCCGGTGGCAGTGACAACCGGAAAGGCAGAATGCATTAGATGGAGTGTTTGAGCTCTGACTGGATAATAAATGAGAGTGGGCAAGTGCAGCCCTTCTTGGGGGAGGTGTGATGATAGTGATGCTTCCATTATGTTTTTAAACAATTATGAATATTCATAAATGAAAGGGTAAAATCACTGAGATTTGCCTCAGAGTATTCTGATAGTTAAAGATTAGACCTCAGCTCTGAGTTTGCAGCTGGGTGACAGGTGCATCTGGCAATTAATACATTACTCTTACTTTTCTTCCTCAACGAAAAATGAAAGACGGAGGAAGAGCACCAATTAGAAAATAGAAAGAAACCCACCTCTGTGAACTTCATTCCTTCATCCTAAGAGTTTTGGTGCTTGACTGGCTACTGTTCCCTTCCTCAAGCATGGTCGCCAAGGCAACAGCTGCTGTATCTCCAGGCAGGGAACATGGCAGAGTTATGAGGTCAAGATCCCTTGAGGTCTTTTAAGTGTTGAATTACCAAGTACCATGGGAAACTGTGAAAGAAGATGACCGCAGGAAGCTGTGAAGAAAGCTGCGTTTCCTCACTTCCATTTAAAAACACCTACTTAAGTGCTTCCGAAGGAAAAAAATAATGAAATCCAGGAGAAGTACATAGCATTCTTGAAAATAGAAACCATGTTTCTCTTTTGTCTGAACATAGCAAGTTTAGGCTAAATGATAACATAGCAGTTTAACAATATCTAGTTGACTTAAAAAAAAAAAAAAAAAAAACAAACCACCATGTAGATACGACCTTTGGCAGAGTAAATCCAGTTTGGAACATCTTATACAAAATTTTGTATATTCTCCTTTCTCCTAACTTAATTGCTAATTTTAAACCACTCAAATTAGGGTTGAATATTTATTTTGAACTCACTTGAGTTACTTTACATCATTTGAGAAATCAGCTATTTAAACTTGTTATCTTAGAGTCTAACCAATTTATCTTTGAGTAAAAAAAAAAATCCTTGGAGATTATACCCACTAATAAAGATAGAGGAGAGGAGTTAGAAAAATCAGTCTTTGCTTATTATTACAATGCATTAGGCATAAATGAAAACCATAACAATGAAATTATAAACATTAGTCAATATATACTATCAATGCATTTGATTTAGTAAAATACAACTCATGGGAATCAATCAAGAAAGCAAATATACTGATAACACCAAATACATTTACAGCTTTTAACCGTTCTCTTGAGCTTTAAAATGACAAATTGACTTCTGGGCATTTCCACCTAGATGACCTTCCTACAAACAACTAACAATCAATAGCCCAATTGAATTCAATTCAACATTTATTTATTGAACCCCTGTCAGGAGACCTGTTAGAAGCTGAGGATACAAGGATAATTAAGAAACAGCCTCTGCTCCAGAAAGCACATGCACACACATACACATAAGAATGTGTATGTGTTTTTTCTCTCTCTCTTTCTCCCACTCTCCCCATCTCTCTTCCTCCTTTTTCCCATTCATACACACAAACACATAAGCCACATAATTATTTTTCTATCAAAAAATTCATTTAAGTTTTAGCAATTTTTCTTTTACAAATGTGGGTGTCCTTGCATCTGGGACATTGATGTTCAGAAATGAGAAGCCGTCTTGGTGGATTTTTCCTTTGATGAGCATGTAATCTCTTTTGATTAATTTTTATTGAAAATCTATTTTAATAGATAATAGAATGGCTGCTCCAACTTGCTTCTTGGGTCCATTTGCTTGGAAAACAAGTTCCCAGTCCTTTACTCTGAGGTAATATCTATCTTTGTTTCTGAGGTGTGTTACTGGTATGCAGCAGAATGATGGATCTTATATTGACTTCTATAGTCTATGTGTTTTTACTGGGGCAACTAAGTCCATTGATATTGAGAGATATTAATGACCAATGATTATTAATTCCTGTTATTTTGATGTTGGTAGTGGTGAGCGTTGTGTGTTTCCTTTCTTTTGGTTTTCCTGGTGTGGGGTTATTTCTCATGTTTTTTGGGGTATAGTTAACCTTGTATTGGTGTTCTCCTTCTAGTATATTCTACAGAGCTATATTTGTGGATAGATATTGTTTAGATTTGGTGTTGTCATAAAATATTTTCTTTTATCCATCTATGGTGATTGAAAGTTTTGCTGGGTATGACAGCCTGAGCTGATATTTATGGTCTTTTAGAGTTTGCAATATATCTGCCCAGGCCGTTCTGGCTTTTAGAGTCTTTGAAGAGAAGTCAAGTGTAATTCTAATAGGCCTGCTTTTATGTTACTTGCCATTTTTCCCTTGTTGATTTTAATGTTCTTTCTTTGTTTTGATTTTTATGTGGTATGAATATTTTCTTTTCTGGTCTAATCTGTTTGGTGCTCTGTAAGCCTCTTGTATGTTTATAGGCATCTCTTTCTTTATGTTGGGGACATTTTATTCTATGATTTTGTTGAAAATATTTTCTAGGCCTTGGAGCTAGGGAATCATCTGCTTCTTCTATTACTATCATTCTTAGGTTTGGTCTTTTCATAGTGTCCCAGATTTCTTGTTTTGTGTGTGTGTGTGTGTGTGTGTGTGTGTGTGTGTGTGTGTGTGTGTGTGTGTATGTGTGTGTGTGTGTATGTGTGTGTGTATGTGTGGGGAACTTTTTAGATTTAACATTTTCTTTGACTGATGTATCCATTTCTTCAATCCTATCTTCTACACCTGATATTCTCTCTTCTAGTTCTTGTATTCCATTGGTGATGCTTGCATCTGTAGTTCCTGTTTTCTTCCCGAGGCTTTTCACCTCCAGGATTCCCTCAGTTAGTGCTTTCTTTATTGCTTCTATTTCTGTTTCCAGGTCTTGAGCAGTTTTATTAATTTCCTTGACCTGTTTGATTGTATTCTCCTATATTTCTTTAAGGGATTTACTCATTTCTTCATTAAAGGCCTCTATCACCTCTATAATGTTGTATTTAAGGTCATCTTCTTCTGCTTTGGCTGTCTTAGAATATTCAAGGCTTGTTTCAGTAAGATAGCTGGGCTCTGGTGGTATCATATTTCCCTGGTTCTTGTTGATTGTGTTTTTAAGTTGGCCTTTAGTCCTCTGGCTGTCCCTGATGTTGGCTGGATGTTCTAGATACAGGTCTCCTCAGGGTGGCAGGCAGAGCCTTGGGTCTCTGCTGGCTATGCCTCCACCTCCAGGTGGATCAGGCAGGCAGAGTATGGGCAGGGATGGTTCTAATCTGGATGCTCCTGTCCCTGCCCCCCACAAGCCTCCTTGAGATGGAAGGTGATATGGTCTGGAGACAGCTGTGCAGCTCACCTCTGTTGCCTTTGCCCCAGGTGGATCCAGCTAGCAGGGAATTCTATATATACACTTGTATTCATGATAATGATAATTCCAGATGACAGGTTGAAGAAATGAGCTAATGAGAAAGTGAAATCTTCCAGACCAACCAGACCTTTCTGAGTTAGAAAGTGGACAAAATTTGGTGAGCCTCCTGGGTGCTCAGCTTGTAGGCCTGTGTAACATTTTTACTTTACTAAATTCAATAGTCTATAAATGATAAAAGTTATGATAGGATTGCATAGATTATTTTTAAACAATATGTTATCTTGTACAACTTGGTAACTATGAAAGGTCCTTGAATCAATCCACTAGATATACTGAGAGACACTGCACTTGGTACACTATGGAAAATCACCACCCATCTCACCGTTTGAATTAATTAGGGAAGAACAAATACTCATTTCAGATAACATCTGTACTAGTAGAAGAAAAAAAAATAAAATATGTGTGCAATGGAAGTTAGGAAATAAGAAAAACAACATTAACAAACAATGATGAAAAATCACAAAACCAAATGGCACATTTAAATTTAACACATTAGTAATTATAATAGATACATTTAGATCAGATACTTCTATCAAAATTAATATGATTTTTTAAAAAAGTACTATTTGTCCCAAAAATGCATAAATTTTTATGCCTAATATTGAATAATCCATCTGTTAAACTGAATTTTATATAAAATATTTATGAAAAGTGACAAAAATCAAATAATAGAGCAAAGAAATATACAAAAAGTTTTTCAAAGTTATATGAAAGTAGGCTTGGTAGCACATATCTATAATGTCAGCCCTTAAAAGGCTGATGTAGGTGGATTGCAGAATTTGAGGAGAACCTGGCACATGTTGTGAGTTACAGAACAGCCTAGGCTACAGAGTAAATCCTGTTACAAAATATAAAAAACTTGTTATAAAAGAGACTAAAATCTCTCTCTACTTAATTGTAAATTAAAACCATAACAGGACAGTTTAAATACTCTATTTAAGAATATGCATTTATTGGCCTGTTAGCATAAAGATCAAAAGCTTATCATTAATTATTTTTCAAATTGTCCAAGAATATTTATTGATTACAAATGGATTTTTAATTAATTAAATTTGTTCTTTGATAATTTTGTACATGTATAAAGTGATTCTAATTATTCCATCCCTGCCCTCTTTCATCTCCTGCCCATCCCTGTCCACCCCCACTTTCCTACATTTATATCTTTTGTTTTGTGACCTACTAAGTTTAACCAGCATCATCTTTATGTCAGTGAGGTTTTGGATCTTGATGGCTCACCAGTGGTTACATGACTGAAGACAATGAATGATTCCACCTCTTCTATAATGTATTAGTAGCCCACAGATCAGCAGAGAAAGGTCCTCATCCATGACTGATTGATAGGTTCAGTCTTGTGTAGATCCAATGCTTGTAATAGCAAATGCTTTGCATTTATGAATGCAAAGGCCGTGTCATGCCAGAAGGTAGTATTTCAAGTCCAGTCTTCTGGCTTTCACATTCTTTCCACCCCCTCTTGCATAATGTCCCCTGAGCTTCAGAAGGATGTATAAATGTCTTGCTTAAGGCTAAATATTAAACAATTTGACTATAACTTAGTCTCAGGACTTTGAACAGGATTCAGTGAATTCACACAGTGAGTGTAGTCTGCATTCACTGTAAAAAGCAGTCTGTCTGATTAAGGCTGAACATATCATCTATCTATGGATAAACAGATATTTAGAAGATAGTTTGGTACTATGTCAACTTAACTAAATAGTATTATTTTCTACCCCTACACAGCACCTTTCAATACCATGAAAGCTAGCCACCAGAAAGCAAGTTCCTACTCTGTTCTTGCTTGATTTCTCTGTATCTTGCAAACAAGGTGTGTGGAATCATTAGCAACAGTGCCTTACTATCTACTTCCTGTGGACAACTGAAAGAGATGTAAGAACCTGCGTTGTTCTAGGGGCCTCTGAGGCTGCCCTGACCCAAAAACTCACCAGCAGCATCTCACACCTGTTTTGTTTAGTAACCCATGGCTTCTAGGAGCATCTGGGGCCATTCAAGACATTTTCTTTTTAAGACTATTTGAACACAATATTTTAATTGCGTAGGTTTCCATATGGCATTTTCAAATACTGTTGGTGTTGATTAATCCTTCTCTTCATCTCCTTATTTTTTTATACTCATTGCATTTCCTGCCTAAACTTTTCTACTCCCAAGAATCCCCTTCTTGACTTTCTTTTTACCCATGCTTGCTTATGCACATCCCCTTTACCATCTTCTCCCCTGCACTGGTCATGTTCTACTCTGTTGTTTTCCACAGGTACTCCAAGTTAAATAGAGATTTGAAGCTAGTAGTCACAAGTGATTGCTTGTGTGTATGTGACTTTTTGTCTTTTATGGGTTGGATTACCTCACTCAGCATAGTTTTTCCAGTTGAATCCATTTACCTGTCAATTTTTTATTTTTTTATTTACAGCTGAATATAATTCCATTGTATAGATATATTACATTTTCACTATCTTTTATAAGTTAAAGGGCATTTTGGGTGATTCTGTATTTTAGGTATTGTAGAAAAATAACAAATATGAATATGTAGATATTTTAGTAAGAATTATAGAGAGTCCTTTGGATATGCCAAAAAGTGATATAACTGCATCATATTGTAGTTCTATTTCTAGGATTTGTTGTTGTTGTTTTGTTTTAAATTTTTTCAGTGCTTTCCAAAGTGGCTGAGCTAAATTCCACTCCTATCAATAGTAATGTATAAGGGGGCCCCTTTCCTCCCATCTATCCCAGCATTTTTTTCTTTTGTGTTATTAATGATAGCCATTCTAACCGAAATGAGATGAATTTTAAAGTAGCATTTCCCTGCTGGCTAAAGATGTGGAATACTTCTTAAGGCACTTGCTTGCCATTGTGTTTCTTCTTTTGAGATCTATCTCTCTGTTCAATTCTGTGGTTCATTTTTAATTGGGTTGTTTATTTCTTGATGTTTAGTTTTTAAAGTTTTTTTCTTTGAGTATACTCCAGACACTAATCCTCTGTCATATGTAGGCCTGCATTCTACAGACTTCACTTGACTGACAGCTCTTTTAAATGTAATGTTTTTATTGCTTATCATTCTCAGATTTACTTGGGTCTTTAATCAAATTATTTGCTAGTATGAATTAATAAATAGCACAAAAACTAATGGAAGCTTTGTGATTCTTTCTAATGAACTAGTTTTGCCTTATTTTTGTAAGTTTTTTCTTGAATGTATATTCCTCATACTAAGCATAGAATTATTATTTTTTAAGTTCTAGAAACACTTAATTGAATTTTAAATTTTATTTCATGAAATTTAATGTTGAGAATAATTGGTATGTTTAGAATACTGTTTTTTTCTGTCAAAGAATATGACCTATCCTGCAATGTGTTTAAGCCTTTTGTTAGTGGCATCATAATGATTTTTTAAAATATGTAAGTCTTATGTGCGTCTCGCTAACTGGATTTTAGATGTTTTATCTTCTTGGTTGTTATTTCTGGAATTATTTTCCTAATTATTTTGTTTTCATTTCTTTCATTTAGATATGTATTTGTATATGTACAAAATTGGTTTTATTTAATGAAGTGCATGATCATATTTTCTAATTATTCATACTTTTTCATCAGTTGGTTATTTTGGATTTTTCCAGGAGAGTGTCATCTGTAAGCACTAGAAATGTCTCCTTTACCTAGCATGACTCCTCTCTTGGTCTTCCTTTACTGTATGAATTTATTGCTCTAGGAATACTGAATAATATCAAGGAATAGTATTTATCAATAACCAAAGAAAGCATTAGAAATCAGAAACTAGACTTTTGAATATTTATGACTATTTATTTATTAAATCAATATAAGTAAGTACTGTTGTTTGACCGAAGCCAGTATTTAGGTTGACTCAAACGCTGACTAGCTGACATATTAAAATACACTAATGACAAAAATAACAAAAAAGGGTAAAAAAGGAGATAAAATTTAGGCTATAAATGCTAAGTCAAAAAAAAAAAATGGAGTTAGGACTGACTGTCTATCAGACTACCCAGGCCAACTGTCAATGAAACAAAACAAAAACAAAACATATAAAAAACAAACAAAAAAAAAAATGGATTTCAAGAATAATAAAGGATGGGAACAGGAAGATACAAGCGAAAGGATAATAATCAGGATGTTATATGAATAAATTATAATAAAAAAGAATAATAAAGGGAAAATCCAACAATGTTTTTTTATTAGGCAATAAATAACCTGAAAAATCGTAAAGTGCTACATGGTTGCCACTGTCAGGTATAAGTTGACCAAACATCACTGGCTGAACAGAAGAACAAACTTTCTGGGTGAGATAAACCACAGAAAACAAGAAGTCCTGTGAAGAAACGAAGCCTGGGGGCCCTTTCCTGCACAGTTTCCCCAACAGAGCAACTTTATCTCTGACAAGATCCGGGCTGGTCAAAACCTATCTGATCCAATGAGGACTCTTGAGGAAGGCATGTCTCAAGTAGGAAGTGAGGCTGACTGAAAAATGTGGGATACGGAACAGATGTGAGGTCTGGAACATCAAATTTACCATGACCAAGCCCTGCAGGGCCGTGCAAGAGCTGCTTGACACTGGGCAAAAGGACTCACAGAATCTCTACGAAGGCAAGTTGCCCTTGTGGCAACTTGTTTCCCTGGAGCAATAGATGAAGAGCAAGATGAAGCTGGATTGTACCCTGGACCTGAAGATGAAGGGTCTCTTGGAAAGGTGGCTGCAGACCCAGGTCTTTAAGACATCTCTGTTCAGGACACTCAAGCGCTTTCCTCCTGTGTCCTATCATGTCTGCAAGCCGGTGGTGAACATCCTGTCCTTCATTGTCTGAGCAGAATCACATTGTCTCCTCTCTCTGCTCTTCTTACATGGTGGCTGCTCAGGCCCTGTGAAGAGGAAGAATGATGAGGAGAGCAAGAACGGCAGGTGGTGACGAGGAAAAGGATTAAGTCCATGCCTCCCTGGACTGCAGAGTTGTCTAGTTTTCCAGTTGGCTAATGAGATAGGATCATCATCATCATCAACAACAATAACAATAACAACAAAATATTTTTTAAAAAACTAATGCTCATTTGTCTGTCGTGATTGTCTGCATTTTAAACTTCTTTTTGGCTGCTTATAGGAAATAAATCCGAGGCAGGTTTCACATAATTTCTTTAGGATCCAACGTATGGAAGCTACTTGTTCTTATCCCATGAAGCTATTAGCTGCACGATGGCCTTTGTGCAGTTTTTCATGACTAGACCCTGGCTCCTGTGGCTTAACTGTAGCTTAAATAAATATTAGCAAAACAAGCGACTATGCACTGTGTGTTCTGTCTTATCTTCTGGTCTTGGTTGTGTCTATATTCCATTATTTTCTCCTTATTTGACCCAAGAAAACTTTTGTCCTGAATGTTACTTTGCTTCAGATTCTTTGTATGTGGCCTATTCTTGGTTCCAACTTCATATCAACAAGTCCCAAATCCAAAGTGTCTCACAAACTGAAATTTTTCTAAGTTTGGCATACACTCATCTAGTGGCAAAAATGGCCCTAGCTTTAAATGACCCAGTTATTTATGGAATTACTTTTTCCAGCTTTGCATAAATTTACATTGCTGCATGTTTGGAAACTGTTCGCTTCTCCTGGACATGTGGATTTTACACCTTTTATGGTCTATCTGTCTTACTCCCTTTTAAAAATCTGAGGATGACTTGAAGTTGAAGATGCATTTGTTTCCAAGACCAAATTGTGCATCCACCATTTCATCACTGTGACAAAATACCTGGAGTAATGGACCTATAAGAAAACAATTAATTTTGGCTCCTAGTTTGACAATTTTCAGCCTATAGTTGCTGGGCACTGTTGGCATGGCTAGAAACACATAGCAGAATCAATTGCTTAGTTCATGGTTGCCAGAAACAGAGTGGAGAGGAAGGCCCATAGTCCTAAAATCTCCTTCAAGGAGACATACCTAGTGACCTACCTTCTACCCCCAAACAGTGCCAGGACTTTTAACACATGAGCCTTTGAAGACATTATTCAATCCATAGCAACAATAATAATACTGATCATATTGAATAGAGTAGATTTAATTAATGACTATATTAAAACACTTGTGCCTGGCACATAGGAAATAATAACATTTGCTATTTAATAATGGGACTCTGTTTTCTCTGACACTGTGAGAGGGAGCTTGGTTTCTGTAATACTGTGAGAGGGAAATCTCTTACTCCATCTCACCTGATGGCTGTGCTATCTTTCAGAGCTTATCATAGTGTCTGCTGATGTGTCCTGTGCCTGTAGCCTATGGCCTTGGGCACAGCAGACAGAACTTACTAGGATCCATGAGATGTTAGGGTTTTTGACCTGAAATATTTGCTTTAGAGTTCGCTACAAGTTCTGAGATCTTACCTAAGGCTGAGAGACCCTCAGCTCTGGGAAGAGACACAGAAATGTTCTTGGCATAGAGACAGGATGCCACAGGATTTTATTCCTGCTTTTTAGTTAGTTTTCATCTCCCTAGTTGTTGTTTCTTTTCCCAAAGAATAGATTAAACTCGTGGGCTGAACAGACAACCTCATCATTGCGTGGCTGGGGTAGGCAGTTTTCAGCTGAGATTCTGTGACTTCCCACGCTAGGCCTCTTGCATCCCTGAAGGAGTTTATTTTAGGAACTTCGGTTCATGTTTTCTTCATTTTTGGTCTTCTGTTTTACTGTATATATATATTTGTTGGATATAATTAGCTCTAGGTGGCGGAGAATTTGTCTGCCTTCTCTTTACAGTTTTGTTCTTAACTAGAACAAAACAAAACAAAATACAAAATACAGATTGTGAACTCTGGGGACTTACGAGTTTCGGGGTCTGTGGAGAAACAAGTGGGTTTTTAAAAATGTGTCTTCCCTTTAGGCTTATATACTGTTAGTAGTCTTTTTTTTTTTTTAGTAGTCTTTTTATGAATTAGAAATATATGTATATATTATATGTATGTGACATATTGACATACCGCGGACTTGTGTTTACAGAGGCTAATTGACTTCTGCTATTGTGGAAAGTCAGACTTGTCCATAGCAGAAGCCACTTCTTAGCCCCTAGTGCCACTCCATTCTTCAGTGACCATCCTGACTAAGCAGTAAGTTAAGTGGGTTGGTCTTCTTCCATTGTGTGAGGAAAGCAGTCCTCATAGGATCCATATTCTAGTTGTAGTTTATGCCTCCTAAAGAGTAAACATAAAGTTGTATCTCTTTCTTGGATTACTGGTAGCTTTGTGTGTGTGTGTGTGTGTGTGTGTGTGTGTGTGTGTGTGTGTGTGTGTGTGAAACTACTAAGGTGTTTTAGTTATAGTAGCAAAAATATGTGATGCGTTTATTGCATTCCTGCTTAGAAAAAAAAAATCCCATTTATAACATTATCTGTTTTAGTAAAAAGGTATGTTTCCCCACAGGGCAATTCATAGGAATTTGTAAATAAAGTAAATAGGCCCAGGTTATTTATTTATTTATTTTGCCCAGGAAAGTCAAAAGAATACTGTAGAACCGAGGGCTGCCACAGTGAGAGACCCCCCTCATCAGTTATTAGGCATTGACCATTCATTATACATAATTACTTTTTTTTCTACACAGATTTATTAAGCATGTAATGAACCATAGAACTGCAGCTAAAGAAGACAAATGAAAGAAACATGAGAAAAATATTTTCCTTTTTGGAACTTACACAAAGAGAAACGCACAAAAATTATATCATGTGTCTTATTAGATGAGCCAAGAACTATGGAAAAAAGAAGTGAAGTAATGTTGGTTGTGCTGGGGGAATGGTAAATTGCAATTTCCTTTGAGGTGGCGACGTATAAGATAATATTTGAAAAATGGGAGGAAGCAAGTCATCTAGGTTTCGAGAGCAGAAACATTCTAGGAAGAGGAAACAAGATACTACCCCATCTTACTTTCCTTTTCTTTTGATACAATAATAGAAGTCCTTTAATGTTCTGATCCATGTTGCTTAGAAAACAGTTTCTGCTCCCCCCTGAAGTCCCTGTTTGTCATGTAGCCCAAATGCACTACAGACTTCAGAACAATGACTGACCCTTGTAATATAATTTAACTAATCCTTTGATCGCCACAAGAAGAATATGCACAAATCAGTACCTCCCCATAAGTTGAGCTGATACCTATAGGGGCTGGGTGAGCAGCCCAGGCAGATGGGCTGTGTGGACCTCAGCACAGGCAAGTTCTGTAAGTTACAGATCTGTCAGTTTCTTATAATTTTTTTTTTAAAAAGACAAACCCTATTTCTTTCTAGTTACTTTCTTTCCTCTCTCTTAATGGCTGTGTAGTGGTCTGCGTTTGAACTGTGATTTCCTCTCTCATCTTCACGTTGATCTGCTTCGTAAAAGAGAGGAAAATGATCTAAAAAGGAATCATGAGCTTTTGCTTCGAGGAGCTCAGTGGTTTCATTGGGCAACTTCAGTATGAATGTCGATTTTTCTCTGGGGAGCCTATGCTGATTACCATTGCCTTTAAAGAAGAACTTCACAAATAACTTTAAGCATGTGCCTGGTTCTACTTAAAACAGACATTAATAAAACAGTATTTGGGGCTGAGAACAATGAACTAAAAATAGCTGAGGGACTGTACTCCCATTTGGGAAAAATTACTGTGATATGACTTTTTTTTTCTTACTCTGAGCATCGCACAAAGCAATTCACAGTAACTCAGAGTATATTCTCAAAGAGATGTCTCCAGACATTTTCTTCTGGACCCTGGAGACCTCATTATTCTGCCATTACAAACAGACCTGCAGTGAGGTTTTGCTCTGTGTTAGTGAGCTAAAAGAACAGCACATAATTTGCTATGCAGATACATTTAGTAAGAGCTACAAAACACATACTTATGCCTGGCATATATTACCTTATGGAATAAATGTGTTTTCAAAAACTCTGCCTGGGTTTAATTGTATCTTTAAAGTTTTACACCAGTGACTCACTGAGCAAGGTTATCAGAATCAGCAAGGTTTAGAGGTCTTTGTGAACAATTTATCTTCTATCCTGTCCTGTTTTACTACATGCTTTGAGGGAGAATATAATGTCTTCTATACCCACTCATCTGCTTCTATGAAGGTGAAAGGTCTCCTCTGAGAATTGCTTTCCAGAAGGATGTGCTCTCTCTCTCTCTGAGATGCTGGAATGCAACCCAGGGTCAGCACTGTGCTAAAGCATTCTTCTTATGAGTTCACAGAGTCAGGGCTGAACTTTGTTCATGGGGCCTCCCAGCATGCATTGCAGGTCCCTGTTGACATGTGCACACTCTCCTGGGGACACTGGAGGTGACAGTGGTGGTTATTTCATAAATCTCTTTACACAGTACCTGCTTAAGTAAAAGAGTATTTAAAAGACATTACATTGAGAGATTAAAATGCTATAAAGCTGATTTTCATGGATTCAAAAATACAGTAGTTGGCAGAATAAAGCACACATGTAAAGAAGTTTTTGGTTCAAACACAGCAGCTAATATGGGAAATAAATCTTATAACTAAGGACTTGTTTTAATTTGCTGGATCACCACATTGTATTTGTACATACAAGTGGAGGCTTAGGATTGATGTGAACATTAAAATGTTAGAGATTAAAGTTGCTCTCCTAAACCCAGGCCATTTAAAAAGCAGCTTGAAATTTTTAGAAAATGCTCCATAAAGAAAGGGAAATTGAGGATTATAACAAGAATGAGGGTTGGGAAGAGGGGAGCAGAAGACAGTGATGGGAAGTAAAACAGATGCTACATGTGCTGAAAAGGCCCATGAAATTCCAAGATGAAACTCAGAGATGGCATGGTTAGGTTGCCATTTGAGGAGTGTTGGGACATGAACTGAATTACTTTATATCTGTGACTATACAACAGAATACTCTTTCCCCCTCTTTCTCCTTGTCCTTTTCTCTTGCTCCTCCTCCTCCTCCTTCTCCTTCTTCTTGTATTTTGGCTTTTATTTCATACAGAGCCTCATTTTTTATTAATGGGGCTGGCACTGAACTCTCAACAGTCCTTCTACATCACCATTCTAAGTGCTGGGGTTTTAGGAAAGAGCCTCCATACCTATATTAAATTTCAGAGAACATACACTGACACTAATTTCTGAGTTAATAAAGGATAAAAGAACATCTAAGCAGACCACTATGGGCCTCTGAAATGAGTTTTGTATTTTCCCCTCAAACTTTTAGTAAATTCTGTTGCTTATTCAAATCCTTTTATGAACAGTGTGTCTCGCTTAGGTTGCTTTTATTTATCAGACAGAAGAGAGGGTGAACATAACTTCTAAACTGAGCAGGAGCAGGATATGAATAACATGTAGAGGACAGTAAAATGACCCACATGCTTAATTCCAAGGAAGAGGTTCAGAATCAAAGGTGACTGAGCACAAACGTCTCCCAAGAATTTTCTAGAGTCATAATTCAGGTGTAGGACTGGTAGGAAGGGGCTTGAGACACACTCAGATTTTACTGGCATTAGGCTCTGGGTGGCACGGAGTTACAGATATACAAGAAGAAGAAATTGAAAAAGCAAGCCAGTATATTATAACTGTCAGACGAAAGACAGCTAGATTAGGTCGTGCCGAAGTTCAAAGTGGAGATGCCAACTGAAGGAGATAGAAAGATTTTTCAGAGGAATGAGAATCGAAGTGTGAGCATGGTAGAAGCTTTCTGATAGAAACCATCATCTGGAATCTCAGGTGCTATGCAAGCCATCCCTTTTATTCAGCTCTTAGAAGATGACAAGGAGAATTACGGACTATCTGGAAGCACAGATCATTGAGACATGATTTCTATCCTGAGAACATGAAAGATCAGTGAAAAAAAAATTTCCAGTAGCAATTAATGAGAACACTGGGCAGTGGTGTGACTCCTACTCCATTCTTTGAAAAGCCTCCAGAGAAATACACACAGAAGCAATTCTGTCTGCTTGGCTTACTTCAGGAGTGATTTCATTATGAACTTGACATTTGAACTGGGCCTTGAGGGGGGATTAGACTATGACTGGGTGGAGAGTGAGCGAAGATCTTTCAGGCACAAGGGACAATGTAAGCCAAGCTGGGAGTTTTGGAGCACAGAAGTATGCAAAACACAGCAAAACCCATTGTGCCAAAATGCAAGGAGGCTGGTAGAAGGCTAGAATGCCATTGTTGGGTCAATGGGGTGCAAGGGGTGAAAGCAACTGGCTTCTGAGATGGATAACATGGTTGGGTTTGTTTTGTCAAAGTATTATAACTGAATAAGGGGGATGGAAACAAAAGAGAGTTCGTGGCTAACCTTGCTTAAGTTTCTTCGTGGTAGGTACATTGTCAGTGGTAAACATTGCACTTCCTCATGACTGACTATAAGCAAATCTTTTTCGGCTCCTCCTATGGATGAGAAAGCTGTGTGTATTTCACAGCACGTTCATAGAAAAACAAGGCTTGACCCCATCACACCTGACTGCAGAGCAGAAATGTAGTCTTAACACTACACTCTGATGGTGTAACCACCATCATGAAACCAAGGCAGAGATTAGGGTCTTCAAATAGCAAAGTATATGTAAAATAGAAATGGAACCCAAAACTCTATCAGCAGCTTAGGAGGAAAAGGTGACAAAGATGAACTAGTTTTATTCTTTGGATTGACCTAAAACTATATGTAGATATTTACATCAATCTACCAAGAAAATAAGAAAAATATAACAGCTTCTCAATAGGTTGTGGTAACTACGCTGTTAACATGCACCTTCCAAATTTGTGACACTGACACCCAGGATCTCCTTCTATGTGTGATGAATAAATTCAGCCATCATATATGTTGCCAAAAGCAGAAAAAAATCAAACAACAACAAAAAAAGATGGTTATTTAATCTACCAATCCATGGTGTAGTGCCATCTATAGTGAACATCTGGAAAGTTGAGCAAGTTTTATTTTTGATGTAGTTGATTTGCCATTATATAATTCCACATTTAAGAAATGAGGCGAGCCTCAAAAATACACATGCAAGAGAACAGGCAATCATAACATCTGTGGCTGTTTGGGGGATTTTAAAAGCATTTCTGGCCCCTGGCATGTGCATACATATTACTGAATTTCATGAAATAATAAAATTAATAATGCTTTGTATCAGAATCAGGCCTCATACAGCTTTCAACACTTTCCCAGAAAAACATTATAGAAACCAATATGCATAGGCACTCCAGGATGATTAGTGACACAACACATGCAGCTCTGTAATGTGGTTTTATGTTTCTCAAATGCCGATAATGTGTTCAGAATGGAAATACAGGGATTATGGGGAGCTCAGAGGAGTAAAGTCACACATCCGTTGTTGTTTGTCTACTTTTGAAACCAGCTGGGGAAATGCTAAGATGCTCTGTTTTTCTATGGGCTGACCTATTTAGAAGACAAAATCTCTTTGCCAAGCCTTATGGTCACGCATTGCTAATAATTTTCTACTTATTACATTTTAACTTTGTTTGTATATTTTGCATTTGTTTAGCTGTTTCTGTGTATAGTTGTTGATGTTCCATTTGGAGCTACCAGAAGACAAAGGCTGTCTGCTTGCTCATATTGCATAGCGTGTCTCAGGTAGGAAGACAGAGGGGTGCTAACTGAAGGACTTTACTTGATGCCTATAGAATGAATGACACATGAAAACCTTCAGTGTTTCCTAGAGAATCGCTTAAATATAGAATCTGCCAGCTTTAGATATAGTACATTAAGTCTTTAGATAGATATAATAATATACAGTATATGCGAAATTTAAGAAGAAAGATGCTTTCCTTTCACGTCTATCCAGGAAAGCATTTGAAGAATAGCTCCTGGTAGCTGCGTTTTTATAGAGTAGTGCTTGCCCTGATGAACACTTTAGATTATAGTAACCTATTCCAGCTTTATAAATATAAAGAGACCAAAGCTGGAAGATGCTGAGTAACTTTTTTGAATTCATACTCTTAATGAAGCAGTCACTGAATGCAAATGATACATGGCTATGTGGGCCCTTCTCCATATACTGAAACAGGTTTAGCACCACAGGAGACTCAATAGTGTTTAAGGGGTCTAGAGCAAAGAGTGTCAAAATACTTTCACTGATAGAGAAGCCATTTACAGATTACATGCAAGTTCAGCAAAGCCCCCTAGATGCTGCATTTGTGGTTAGTATTTTAATTTATTTTAAAGTAAATTTATATTAATTAAATGAATGTCGCCATTTCATGCCTTCATAAGTTGAAAAAAGTAAGGCTTTCACATATACTATTTGAGTGGTAAAGTACAAAACAGTCACAATCCATTGGCACCAATTTACTCAACTCCATTTCTTCTGAGTCAGATCCACATATTAGCTTTGTATTGGCTACCTATCTCTTTGTTGTGACGAAAGGCCAGACAAAAGCAACATAGGGAATGGTTTATTTGGCTTTCAATTCGACTAGACATAACTCATCATGGTATGAAAGAGCCTCCACTAGGATGAGGCAGCTGGTCCTATTGCTTCTGGGACAGTGTCAGGCATCAGAGTGCTCAGTCCCTCTTCCCCCTGGGTACTGACTTCAGGACTCCACCCTATGGAACAGTACTGCCCACATTCAAGATGTGTCCTCTCATCCACCTCAGTTAACCAAGTGTAGAAAATCCCTCAGAGACAGACCCACAAGTCTGTTTCCATGGTGATTCTGCATTCTGAATCTTGCTACTGTCACAATTGCTGGCCGGGCCTTTGTAATGTGTAATTTTATTGTGATAGGCACCAAAAGCAAAGCAGGTTTGTCACTCCTCCCCTTAAATCTAATGATTGTCTTACATGGGGCAAAGTAGACCAGGGTAGGAATGCCAATTCCATTCTTGCTGATCATCTAATCATGTGTTCCGGTCTAAGCCAAATTAGGAACACTGAGTAAATGCTTTAGTTTGAGGCACATTTCCCAAGATTGATTGAATGAAACCAATATATATTGGATCTATTTGGGGAAGTAAAGTGTGCAGGTGTTATCACTAGAATGAGGATATACAAATGTCGAATAAAATCTATTTGTGATGTCAGCCTTTCTGGATGCCTGGTTCAAGAATTCTGGGGCTCTCTTCCTCATAGTGCCACTCTCACCTTCAACTTTATTTATGTCCTTAGAGCAGCAGTTCTCTTCCTATTGCTGTGACCCTTTAATACAGTTTCTAATTTGTGGTGACCCTACCCGTAAAATTATTTTCATTGCTACTTCATAACTGTAGTTTTGCTACCGGTATGAATCGTACTGTAAATATCTGATATGCCACCCCTGTGAAAGGGTTGTTCAACTCACAGAGGGGTTGTGACCCACAGATTGAGAACCACTGCCTTAGAGGACTCAAAAGCTATCTCCTTTACAGTGCTCTAGTGCCACTCAACCACGTTACCAACCTACTCATGGGCTCATGTGCCTGTCTGTTTTTATCAGCAATAGGTTATTTTACTCCTCTGATGCCTGTGGAATGGGGCCTCCTTCATGAACTCCGAGGTGTCTCCAGGCTATATTTTGAAGAGAAGACACATCTCTGAAAGGCAGATGTAGCTGTGTTTCCATGCCGTAGGCTCTGCTCTTTACAGGAGATGAGATACAGAACCCTCATTTTTTTTTTTTTTTTTTTTGTTAACAGAGCCATGTAGGAGATAGCTAATGTAAGTTCATTCTTTGCCATTTCTGAAGATCCTCTTCTACTAGCCAACAGATCTCTTTCCTGTAGGAAGTTAGAAAAATGGAAGAGACAACATTCTTTTCAGCTTCTATTTATGGAGCTTCAGGGTTTTGGCTCTTTGTATATAAGTCAGGCTTTCAGGACTAAGAAACTTTATTCGTCAAAGAAGCTTAACTCTTGCAAATCAAAATACCTAGGCTTTCAAAACTATTGTTTCCCCCCCTTGGTTTTAAAATGTATTTATAGATTCATTTGACTCATATTCTTAGCTGCATCTACCTTTCCACTGTAGAAACAAATGTCAAGTGATACAGTTGATGAATGGTTGCTGAAGAGTGAACAAAAGGCCAAAAAGGGTGCTTGACGTCAACTGATTTTTATTTCTCTGCATTATACTACATGCTATGTGTTTATTTTTTTTCTATGTAGAAATCACATACTGCACGGCTTCTTGGCCTCACCTCCAAACTGAGGCATTAGTCTCTAAATAAAATAGGATTCAGATATTGTCCATGGTATTTTATACATTTTCCCCATACACGATTCTCTTGTGTGGGTGTGGAGTAATGTTACCTTCTGCCCCTAGGGTTACAGTGACATTGGGAAATCTGGTTGTTATTGGTAGACATTCTCACCTCGTTGACCTAGAAGGATTGTTTTCCTACACAATCCCCTTTGACTCAGTTGGTCATGGTCAGGAGGGTGGGATCAACTTCTCAGATGCGGTGAAAGCAAGGCGAAGTCGCCTTTTTAGAGACTGTCTTTGGAAGCATTTTGTGATGGCTCCCCAGGTACTTACACCCAATGTCCTCCTCTCTGTGGAGGCCTGTTATTTCCCATGGCCACGCCAACAATACTTGAGAGAACAGCAGAAGGAACAAAGCTTGTCTTGGCTCATGGCTTTAGAGGTTTTAATCCATGAGCACCATGGGCAGGGCCATATAGTGAAGAATTCTGCTCCTTTCATGGAGGTCAGAAAATAAAAAACAAAAGTGAGGAAGGGGCTGGTGCACAATATAGCTTTAAAATCACTATATTGATGATCTCCTATTCAACCAGGCCACACCAGGTTCATTCACTTTAAGTATAAATTCATCCATGAGTTAGCCCATCCATGATCCAATTATCTCTCAAAGGGCATCAACAGCCAACCAGTCTTTTCCCAGAGGAGTTGTTTGGGAGCATTCTTCATATTCAGACCTTAACAGTACTGATTCTAGTTTTGCTCTTCCATAGTCCCTCACTGTTTTTCTCAAACCTCATAAAATCTACAGTGTAATTCTCAATATTCCTGTAGGCAATGCAAAAAGGAAAAAATGCCTTTTCAATGAGCTTAGCAGCTTTTTCCATTTCTGTCTGACTGGATTTTTTCACAATCCTTACCTTATGAACTGGCAACACTGCAGCATGACTAGATTGAGGATTTCATTCTTTTGCCATTTCAGAGTATTTTATATGCTCAAATAAAACCAGCACTCTCCTTAGTTTTTCTACTTTCTTTGCCTCTTAGAAAGTCAAAGAGAAATGTGTATACATCTCCCAGACCATTGTTAAGAGAAGTGGCTTTGGTATTGGGAAAAGGGTTCAGGTACGTGCTGTTGTCATTTTTTTGTCATTGTGTGGGTCAGTTGTGTTATCATGTGGACCTTCCATGGACAATTGTGATCCATTGATGGTCAGTTGTTGTCATGAGACCTTACATGGACAATCATGATCCATTGATGGTCAGTTGTTGTCATTAGATCTTCCATGGACAGTTGTGACTCATTGACAGTAAGTTGTCATTAGACCTTCCATGGACAGAGGTGATCCATTGACAGTCAGTTGTCATTGGACCTTCCATTGACAGTTGTGACCCATTGGCTGTCAGTTGTTGATTTCAAACCAAACTGGCATCTGAGAGGTGATGTGTGTGTCTTCTATGTCATTTACCAGGCCCTTGTTTTGTTCCTAGTGCTACTTTGTATCTCTTAGGGTTATAACAGCTGTCAATTCATCTAGTCTCTTCCTACCTTTCTAATTTCCCTACCACTAATTTTATTACAATACACTAAGTAAAACATGCTTATTAGCCAATTGTATATTTTTAGTCAAGTGCTGCACCAATGAAGTATAGCTTCATTTCAACATTATTTTTTTGCATGTGGAGGCTAAGTTGTTTTCACGTCATTTGGTAAGGACACTTCCCTTCATTGACCTAATGATATGCTTGGAAAATATCCACTGAACATGAACAGAGCGTGCAGGTTTGTTGTGTGACAAAACATTTTCTAGGGATATGCAACATACATCTACTCACCCCAGAAAGGGAACCCTTATGGATATCACCAAAGTCCATTTTGGTAAAGCAGTGAATTTTATTGGGTTTAGTTATAGGAATATGGGTGCAGGGTTACAGTAGGAGAAATGGCTCAAAAACAGCTACATTACTAAGGGCCACCACAGTATGTGTGTCAGCTCACAAAAGCTGGGATACTGGAGCACATTGAAGGGCCTACAGGAAGCTCAACAGATTGGAGAGTGTCCCAATTATTTTCTAAAGCACTTCAAGGCAGCTCTGCTGGTTTCTGCTTTTCTCAGGCAGTTAGTGTAGTCTCAGCATCTTCCGTGCTGCTTTGTTTGTCTACGATCCTCAGTAGCTTTATTGCTTCTCTGGCAGAAAGGGGCCTAGTGAATCTGGTCAGTTTCAAGGACTTCCTGAGACTCTATGAAATTCTTTACTTTCTTGTTAAAGAGCTTCCTAGCAGAATGGAATGTTTTAATATTGGAGGAAACTTATACAACTGGATTAAAGCTAAACAATGTTGGTTTTGTATGTATCCATTTACCATATCCAATAAGTCTTATGTCATAAGACATATGTCCTTGTTTTCAGCTCTTTAACTTGTAAACATTTGTCTGGTAACTTGAAGTTTCCCACCTGAATTGTTAGGCCCTAGCATAGAAATCAGCACAAGTTCAGTAACCTTTTCTTTACCCTTTCTCTGTTTCAAAAATTAATGTGGCTTTTTCATTACACAAAATCATATATCCTAATATATGTAATAATGTTGGGTTTAGTTTGGTCACTGTAAATTTTATCAATAAAATAATTTAAAATTGACAATATCTTAATATAAAGATTTCTGGATAACATGGCGACCACTTTACTGTAGGCAAAAAATTTCTAAGGCAATTTAGTAATTTCAAGAGGAGAAAAACATATCCAAACTTATAGAAATTCAGGAAGGAAATTTTCATAGAGTTTATTTCATATTGTCATGGTTTCATTTGAATTGTTTTGGTGAGATAGAATAAGTTGATTATTTATATAAGCATATCTATTATTCTTAAAATAGAATGGGAATTTACAAAATGATTAAAAATTGAGAAAAAATTAACTTAATAAAGAGGGCAAGAGGGTTACTTTACTAGAATGCCTCATGAACAACAATGTTAACAATTTTAACATGAATTTGAAGCCTCATTATTCATGAAATTTAATAGAAATGAAAGTTAAAAGAGGAATATGGCCAATGTATGAGCAGTTTGGAAGATCACTGATATTTGATAATTCAAGCAGTTTGGATTCTGAAAATACAGAAAAACATCTGCTTGTCTACAGATCCTCAGCTTGCCTGTCATTCTGTAAATTATCAATAGGTTAATTATCACCTCTGTATCAAGGATGTGGTCTAAGTCACATGAGACTTTCAAGTTCGAAGACTTGAATTTTTTCAGCACATTTGTGATATTTTTCAATGATAAATCTGAATTCAGGGTAGCACTTACTTTGCACTGAAAAAGTTTAAATTATATATTTATAACAATGAAAAATAAGGTCTTTAATATCCATGAGGGGTATTTACATGGTTATTTACAATGGCGATTCCAACAACAGATAGGCTGTGTGCTCTGCCCAGGTAATTTTCTCCACCTGCAATATATCTGTGGGCTGCACTACAGGAAATATATTAGGCTGAGACACTCTGCATGCTTTTTGAAAGTATGACTCATTCCTTGGCTTTTAGATAAAGAGATTACTGTGAAAATCAGACATTTATACTAATATAACATTTTAAGGATTGTGTGTACATGTGGCCAAGAAAGGCAAAGGGGGGGGGCGTAAATACCCATGTATGATATGTTACAAAAGATATAAGTTGGGTGAGGGTGTGTACCTGAGGGGGATCTGAGGAAGCTGGATGGGGACATCAGAGGTAGGTATGATTGCATTCCTTCGGATACATGTATGGAATTGTTGGAGGACCTTGCTCTTTGAGGTTACAGTCCTCCCAGTCTGGATAGCCATTCTGAGCTCCATGTTAGGTATGGGACTCCCTGTCTCCAAATGGGACCTCCAACTTTCTACCTGACTCCATCTGCAGAGTGCCTTTAGACATAGATGCCCCTAACTACGTTTGATACATGGCTCTTGACACAGCTCCCTTCTCTCCCCCTCCTTGTGCATATAGGATAATTAGGTGCTGTGTTCCCATTCATGTGATAGGAACGTGCTGCCAAATGCAAAACAAGCATCCTTAAAGTGCCTGGTTGCAACCATTTATGTACACCTATCCTGGGAGCCCCAACCCACTCTGCAAAGACTATATAGCTTTTGAGTTCCCTGAGTAAAGTTGAATTAGCTCCCTGAAGTGGTTCCTGGAGTGTTCAATCTCATGCTCATGGCCTTCCAAGCTCTGTGTCTTGCCTTCTGTTTCTGCTGCCCTCATGGGCTGGTGGCCAACTGACCCCTAGCGAGGAGAAGAACCACAAAATTGCAAAGCACAAAAATCTTTTTGTATTTGCTTTTAAATCTGGAGAGTTTGAAAAGGAAATTGAAAAATCAGGTCCTCTTGTAATGGTGCAGGAAGCTATCATGTCTTCATCCATGATACAGAGTACAGATTTTCCTCATGAATCAATAGATATAGTAAGGGTTCTCAGGTAACCTAAATGAATACCAATGCCTTTCTGAAGTGGCATGGCTGATTTTAGTTTTGTTTTGTTTTTTCTTTCTTTCTTTCTTTCTTTCTTTTTTCATATAAGACTAATCATTCTACTAGAGGTAGAAGGCCAGCAGTCCTGAAAGTAGGTGAGCTATCACAAGAGTTGGGGAAAACCTCACGGTGCATAAGACCAGGCAGCCCAGTTCACTAAAGGCTGGCTTTGCTCCATCTAGCCTGTGCTGTGTGCTGTCTCTCCTGGAAAGGAAGCTGCTTAAAGGTCTCTGCTTGCCTGTTTCAGTAGCCAGAGTGCATCTGGCCTCATCTTCTAGACCCTATTGGGGAAACAGAATCCACGCTTTTAGCTATAGCAGTTTTCTTATATAATCTGTCTATTTATCTGCTGTCAGCAGCCTTGTCTTTGTATTCAAGGCAGAACATTTGGCAACCATTGTCTTACTGAAGTGACATGTCGATTTCATTTTCAGTTGAGTCAAGTTTGACAGGCGTCTTTAACAATAAAATTAGCCTTGCCTTCAGGTAAGGCAGAGGCTAGGAAACAAAAGAAAAATAATGTGTTGTATTAAGAGCTTGCCAGTTAAAGCGTACTTAATTTTTCTGGAAATGTTACAGATTTTATATAGTCAAACTCAGCAAATGTTAATCAAAATAAGGCAAATTCAAAGCACACAAGAGTTAGATTCAATGGATAAGCTTGAAATAAGAAGGTTTCCCCTGTTATGAAGAAACTATTAATAACAAGCAGTTATCCCTAGCTATATGAATGAGATAATTAATTGCAGTTTTCAGCAGAAATCTTATATAATATTTTTAAAATATTCTTAATCTCATAAGCATTTATTACCTGTTCAAAAAAGTGAAAGCTGAAGCCCACCAAATTCTGCATATCTGGACGACTAAGCCAGCAGCCATTGTGTTAGTTCCAGGACACTTAGAGACAACTAGAAACAGTGGAGGACATCTTTCTAGCCGCATGTATTCCATCATCCCATTCTTTTTCCTTGTCCTCTTGGAAGCCACCATCACCCTTTGACTGACATATTTGATGTGCTGTCATTTTTGAGTAATGCAGGCAAACCTGTTTTTAGAGATCTCTGAGTATGTTTCATTGTGACCTTTATGCTGTTGATTTCTGTTGAGCAATTAAAACGAACAGAACCAGTAGTGTGCAAATAATGTGTAATTTGGTTCAGCCATCTTTGACCTTCTTTGCATGCCATGGTTCATTATTTAGCTTCCTTTGTACACAGAGGCCAGCCAAGCATTCGTGATTGTTCATAGCAAGAAGCAGGTTTGTAGGATGCTTGACAGCTCGGAAGAGTGATAAAGCAATGTTGTCAAACAGCTGCACAAAAGCCTTAAGAAGCACCGAGTGAGCTGTCAATAAGCGATAATATCACTGCCAATTATCAAATCAAAACATGTTCAGTGTGAAAACACTGAAGTCTTAGGAATAAAATTCAGTCACTCACCACACCAAAGATTTATTTAAAAATGAAAGTCCCAGGAACAAAATAGCTAATGTAGTGATGCCCAAGATTTGAATCCTTTTTGTATTGTTAATAGCTCTTATGACATAGGCCATCATTAAATATATTTTTGTTTACTAATTCTGTTATACATTGCTGATAAGATGGCCCTCCCTACTCTCAGACTTGCCCTGAGAGTCTAAGATGAGGCACTGTGCTGAAAGCTTTACATATCTTAAAATGCTGTACAAATAAGTGTTCAACTTCCTCTTCAGCCTTCTTCAAGGAGCAGCGTGTCCATAAAACTTACAACTAGACAAGCCATCATTCTAACACAGCTGAAGTTCTAAACCTGAAAGTCCTGCTGCCCTCAGAAATCCTCAAGAAGAATCAGGAAAGCGTCTCAACATGTTTTAGAGAAAATATGAACAAGACAGGAAAGGAGTAAAACCCAGTTCACATTCCGCAGACATCTCTGACCATAGACACTAGATCATAATGTGATTCTCACGTGCACCCTGGGGTTGAAACACATCACTTTAACTTGGCATGGCATGGCTAACTTGAACCCCAAAACTTCCTGTATCTCCCTGTCATTACTTCATTTTCTCTGTACCCAAAAGGAAATTTGATCCATGTGTAATGCATTTTCAAACCCAAGCCACATATAAATTATTTTGAATGACAATCTTGAAAATATCTATCCTATCCACTAGTTAATGTATCCTAAGAACGGGAGGCCATATGCAACACATTCGTGCTAAAGTGATTGTGGAGATTCTAGGTGATTGTGGAGAAGGTTGTGAGAGATCATTGCGAGGCAGGACTATAGTTGGAGTTGGATATGAGCTGAGTGGAAAGGACCTGGACCTAGAGAGGACTGAAGGAAGTGCTGACTGCGTCATGCTGTTTTCAAACAACAAAATTTCGAAACTACCAGGCACTTGCCTTATAAGGGCAGAACTATTTTTATGTTTCCAATGAATATTTAATCACTTTTATTAATATTGTTGTCATGACTTATTTTCATACTAGCCTTTCTTTTTTCTTTTTTAAATAGTTAGTGGAAATGTTCATTATTGGTTGAGCTTGAGAGTTAGGCTTAAATATTATATTGTGATTTTTAGTATTTTATCAGTGTTAGTATTTTCCCCCTAATTTATGATAATCTTGGAACACTTATACCTAGCTTTTATAGAAGAGATGGCCTAGTGAACACAGGGCAGGCTAAAGGTGAGGAATAGAATTTGGATCTCCAGAACCCAGTTAAAAGCTGGGTAGGTGCTGCAGCATGCCTTTATACCCAGAGGCAGAGATGAGGGGTCCTTATCCCTGAGATGGGGTGAGATGGCTAGGTAGACCAGGCAAATCAGATGGTTCTGGATTTAGCTTGGGATGGCACTCTACATCACCATATGGTCTCTATACTCAGCATACATGTGCACCCACACATATGAGCACATACATGCACACACCACACACACGCAAATGCAAAAATATATTTAAAAACTAAATAAAAGTCCCTAGTTTCATCTACCCAGGGGCCACTTTACTGAGTTTCCCTGTGACAAGAGTTTGCTGGTTAAAGTCAGCAAACCTTAGCAGAAATTTCAGAATCAATCTTAATAGTACTCTTACCTCATCCCATGCCTGGAGCTCTGCTTAGAGTCACTGGAGTTCTGCTCCATTTCACAAGAACTGATGGGATTTTAAACCATAGAAGCCCGCTTGTGTGTTCGTTGATTGGCCCTGAAAAAATAAATGTAGTGTGATTTGATTATGTTTCATAGATTCAATTTTGAGTTTCCATAGGTTCCAATTTTTTTTCTTATTGCAGTAAAAGTCACTTCCAGTATTAACAGAAAAGATAGTCACGTACATTTTTTTCCCCCAGATGTCCTTGGCAGTTTCCCTCTCTTCTCCAGTACTGTGCTTCACTGGCCTGAGGGGTTGCAAATACCTGGACTCAGTAAGGAGTCCACCTTACCACTCCAGAAGTCAGAACTGTCTTTAATAATCCCGGAAACCAGCTGCTCCCAATGTGCTAAAGGACATGACACACACTTCTTTGTTGGTCTGATGTACTTTGATACTAATTAATAAAAGGCCGTCGCACCTGGGCAGGGCAAATGAGATAGGCGTGGCTAAGGTTCCCTGGCCTGGGGAGACAGAGAGAGAATCTTGGGAAGAAGAGAGACCAGAAGAGAAGAGAGGAGAAGAAAGTTGCACTGCCATGGGTTGGGTGGAGGAGAAGCATATGGCCGGCGTGGATGGAGGATTTGGCTCAGATGAAGAACATTTACAAGTATATGGGATTATGGATGGGAGGTAGCTTGATAGAAGTTATTAGAAGCAGATGGCATGGGATTGGGGCAGATATCCCATACCTGCCCCACTATGGGAAGCAGTTTAGAGGATTAATGTCTGTCCTGCCCCTGATTAACTAAGGCTACTTTAAACTATAACAAGTGTCTGTACCTTGATTGATTGCTAGCGGGTTATACTGCCATAATATGTATAGACCTGATAATAAACATTTTTCGGCCATACTGGTAATTTAACAATAACACTTCTTATTGCCAGTTTGGGGTACACTACTAAAATTAAGCACCAGAGACACCTTTAGATGGAAGAAGAGTAAGCAGGCAGTAAAATGGAAAACTACACTAAGAGATGGGCTTTAATAGTGTCCCGAGGCCCTATCCAAATTCAACTAGCTTTTCTTAGCTCCCAATGTCTTTCTCTCTCTCACCCTGTGTCTTTCTGTACCCTCTCCCTTCTTCTCTCCTTTCTTTGTCTGTAAATTTGTCAATTTTTGCATCAAACTATTCTTTTCTTTCTCCCTTTGGTTTTCTTCTCTGAGGCTTCTAGGGAGTCTAGCTTACCATATGTAGAAGAAACTATTAAATGAACTGATTTTTCTACTATGTAAAAAAAAAACCAATCAGGTTCAAATGTCTACATTATGTATACCATGGCCATGATTAGCCAGAACTTATCTGAAGCAAGAGGAAGGTGTGATCCTGATCCAAACTATGGTCCAAGTTAGATTATCTTAGACCTTATCTCTAAAGTGAGTCTAGAAATGGGATAATGGGAAAATAAAGTACCCTAATGTGTGTGAAGCTTCCTTGCATACCAACATTTGTTAAGTAAAACCTTAGCAGAGCCAAGAAGCCAGGCTTCTGTGTTACACACAGTCCTACTGAGAAACCCAAAGTGCCTTTGGGTTTTATTATTTACATGAGAGCAATAGAAAAAGATTTTCTGGGAACATTATTTAAATAGGACAGAACATTCTAGTTCAAATGGACCATTTCCCCATGATGTCTCCCTGCGGCAGGCTGCTGCTGCTGCTGTTGTCAAGAGCACACTGACAACACAGGGTTTTTTCCCTCTCTCCCAGATGGTTAAGATACAGAACAGGCCTACCAGACTTGTCTGTGTCTCTCCTTGATTGGCTTTCTGAACTCACATGTTCAGTCCTCTTCATAGGAGTCATCTTATGAAGCTGGTGGGGTCAATGGGACTGCATTCACAGACAAGTGGCTTTTCTCTTTCTGAAATCCAACCTCCTTGTTAGTGACACCAAGTTCCTTTCTCAGGTAATACGTTGGGTAAACTGACAGTTCCAACCATGGCAGCTTAAGGCCAGCCCTAGGATACTTGACCTACTTTGACTTGGCTTTCTGAGCTCATTATTATGTCAAGCAGGTGGGATCATGAGAAGTAATGGAGCCACTTTGATCTTGCTGCCAAGGCCTTTAACGTTGTATTTGTAGTAGACTTTAGGATTAAGCATTGATTGTCTAGTGGAGTAAGGCCTACATCTAGGGAGTATTGTTTAGTTCAAGGTACACAGGTTATTAAATGTCACCTTCATTTGCTGCCATAAATCCATTATGCTCAGAAGTAGGGTATTTGCAGTTGATAGATTGATTGGAGCCAAAATTTTATTTGCTGTATTAGGCTATCGCCATAGGTGCTCTCATGCCGTCTTCATTATTGGCTGTTTGTTTTTCAGTACTACTTATGAAATATGACTCCCTGGAGAGGGACCACATGTTAAGATTTTACTGAGAGGACACAACACACAGAGTGCTCTGATAGAAGAGAAAATATCTGGAGTTCTCTAAACCTTTTGAAGTCTAAGCTTTTCATTGTAAATCAAGAAACCCTAAAAGGTATACTAGGTGCTCATTAAAAGTATACTCCTTGCTTTCAAGGGCTTGGTTGGTAGGTGGCAAGAGTTTCAGGACTCTTTATAATTATAGTTCTTCTTCCTCCTCCTCTTCTTCCTCCTCTTCCTCCTCCTCCTCCTCCTCCACCTTTGTGGAGTTGTCATTTCTGACACTCTTCAATGTATTCTGCAAATGAAGCCATATATGCCAGAGGTAGACTGAAGTGGCAGCTCAGACATGTTCCAGGCTTTGTTTCTATAATCCTGTTAGGAAGCTCTGCTTCCTTGAAGGGCCACTTGGCTGATTTACAAAATCATCTGCATGCAATGATAGTCTTAGGGCTAGGTTGGGAGGTGAGTGCTTACAGGTCTGTGCAGGGATGGTGGGTCTGAGAGTCCATTCAGATATGGTGCTAGGAGAGAGTAGACTTCAATTATATATATATATATATATATATATATATATATATTATATTTATATAATATATATTATTCACCAGACAGCAATTATATAGTAGCTTCTTTTATGTTTGTTTCCCATCTTTTTCCTGTTTAGGAACATATGAGTGTCTTCTGGTAGGAATTTTATGAAACTCAACCTTTAATTCCAGTGTGGTTTCTTTTTTTCCTGTCTAGTTTTCTTTGTTCACAGACAAGATGACCTTTTGTGAAGTAAGAAGTGATAAATGAGCATGTGGGAGAAGTAACGGAGCCTCCTACATTAAGCTTTCACATCCTCAGAAGTTAATACTTTATTTGACATTAGAAGTAGCTGGCAGAGATCATCCTCCCATGATGGGGTCCGTTGCCAACATCCGCTAGCTTTTGTGTGGTACTCACTGCTGTTTGCAGTTGTAAGCCAGTTCATTTTCACCAGTGATCCAGTGTGCCTGGTTTGGTTGTTTCCCCTTGAGGAGGGGACAGCAATGGCATGAAGCCATGCCATGGATTTCCACCATTTTGAAGGGTAGTTGGGTTTTCTTATCTCAGATCTGTCTTCTCAAACAGCAAAGTGTGTTGTATTTTTGTAGATTTAGCTGATGTTCTCAAGGACGCTTACTGGGATTTAAGTACATATTTTATGTACTTTGTTGAACAGCTTTTCTGAGACAGCTTCTCTACTTTCCACAAAGGCAAAAATCCTTTCATTCTGTCTTTATTGTCTTTCCATTAACTTTTCTGTCAGTTTTGCCACCTCTATTTTTAAAAAAGTAAAAGTTTTAGTTGGTGCAGTACATTTATGGCATGTGTTTAAAATTCTATAGCACAGCTAACTTGTAGTTTCTAGGTGCAGCATTAGCTGTGATGACCAAAATAGCAAGTACAATTTGGGGGCATGTTCTATGCAAAAAAAAAAAAAAAAAAAAAAAAAAAAATCTTTTGCATGTGAAACTGTTCTCTATATTACTTTTAAAATTTAAATTTTAATTTAATATTGCTTTGATTATTTTAAATGCTCATTCTATGTAAATTATTGTGTATGCTTCCAGCTCATAAATAATTTCTGATAAAGTCATGTGTGAGGAGGTTAAAGGCTCACTAGACAAAACTATTAATAAAAAATTACAAACCTCAAACAAATAATTTAAAGTGACAAAACACTTAAGATGCAAAAGTACAAAGCAAGGATGTTTTAACTCTTTTTTCCTTTGAAAATTTAGACATTTAAAAATTGTGTACCATTTTAAATGTTGTGATAAAATCTTGTGATATATTGATTTTCCCATGTCTCCCAGGTTTTGAAATACTTAGGATCCACCATATTATTTTTTAAAATTCTTTTCTATAGTTTGAGATTAATTTGTTCATTCATTTTTTTGTGAACATACATGGGGATATGACTATAATTCTTCTAAGGTATTTTAAGACTGAAACATAGAATTTGACACCTATGTAATGGATTTAAAGATACTTACTCCTCTGAAATATCAAACAAGAGACCGTTTCTGCTTCCACTCAATAACTCAATAATTATAGTTAAAATTATCTTAAAACACACAAAAACTGTCATTTATTGTTCACCTCTTAACTTAGAAGCTAAGCCAGACATTGGGAACTTGAAAAAAAAAAAAAAAAAAACTAAAATAAATTTCTTGAGCACACACAAAAGGGGAAAGTGACATTTTTTGATGGTTATGGTGAAGTGATAAGAGCTGAAGGCAGAAAGGTCAAAGATGTCATGAGAGATGAGGGACAGAGGACCCTCTGCGTTCAAAGAAGTTTAATGGAAAGATTGGAAAGATGAGTTCTTAAAGTGGAATAGGAGTGTGCAAAAAGATTCCATGACACTTCCCGGAAAGAAAAGGAGGTGTGTGTGTGTGTGTGTGTGTGTGTGTGTGTGTGTGTGTGTGTGAGAGAGAGAGAGAGAGAGAGAGAGAGAGAGAGAGAGAGAGAGAGAGAGGAGAGAGAGAGAGAGAGAGACAGACAGACAGACAGACAGACAGACAGACAGACAGACAGAGGGGGCGTGCCGGGGGGCAGACTGACAGACAAAGAGACAGATGAAGTTTGTTTTGTTTTAGGGAACTGTAGAAAACCAATGCTCTTTAAGGTTAAATTGAGATCCTAATTTGAACCACAAACACAAAACTATTACTATTGTCTAGGTTCTCTCAAAGATAGCTTAAAACATAACTAGAACAGTAATAAGTTTTTTCTTGTCTGATGCTTTGTTTTCTATGGTTTCAACTATTTTTTTTTAAATATTAAGTGGAAAATTCTGGAAATGTACTATTTAGAAATTTTAAAGTAAATTGTGTTGTACCACTTAAAATATTGCAATAAAATCTTGTGACGTGTTGGTATTGCCCCATCCATCCTAGGGCATAGACTATCACTTTGTCCAACATTCCCACACCGAATATACTATACTTCCATTAGTATGTGCTGTATAGTAAGTTATTCTGAGAATGATTATAGTCACATAACTTATGACAGTGGTTTTATTATTTCATTATCATGGGTATGTATGTGGAGGGAAATAGGATTAATAGTTCTGAATAGTTTAGGTAGGGTTTCATGGTATCTATAGTTTCAGGAAGGTATTAGGTGTTCTGGAACCTATCCCCCATGATATGTATAGTACATATATCATCCATAGTTTCTATCCTGATGATAGATGTGAATATACAACGGATGGTCAGATACCTTACAGTGTGAGGGCTTAAATCCCTGAATACCTCTTAGACACATAGGCCCAGGAGAGCTAATATCAATGAAACTTGATCATAATATCTACAGATATAGAATAACAAAAAAATTTTTATCTGGAGTTCACTCTTAAATGCAGCAATTTTATGTATAAAATAAAGGTACTTTATACTTTATTTATTTAAGGCGTATTTCTTTAGCCTTTCTTTGATTAATTCCTGTTTCCACCAAAATGCCTCACTGGCTTCTAGGGCACAGGCTCAGCTTTTACATTAGGGCAAGCCTGCTTCCAACACTTATCTCTAGTACAGTGATGAATCCACCTGCAGCTTCTTTACTGGTGATAAATCATGACGTCATCATGCTTAAGCACGGCTGCACTAGCTGGAATCCTTTCTTGTAAAGTTTCAGAGTTAAAACTACTTTCCTTTTGTTTTTTGCTTTTCTTCTTAGTGTTTATTTTAGAATGGAGCCATCTTGGGTTGCTTTTTTTCTTTCCTTCCCCCCTCCTACTGGGCTCTTTCCCCCCACAGTCTTGGGACTTTTGGAGAGTCCTCAAAATGAGTCCCTTAGAACCTATGTCTGTGCAGAGTTTTTCAGACCTGGGTACTTTGTATAAAATTGCACACTAAGGATTTGAGAGAAGCATGGGAGAATGGCAAAGTAGAAGGATGCAGAGGGTCCTAGAAACCTACAAGTAGAACATTATGATAGGCAGATTTGGGCTCAGGAGTCCCGCTCAAACTAAGGCACCAGCCAAGGACAATACAGGTGGTAAACTTTAAACCCCTACCCAGATCTAGCCAATGGTCAGAATATTCTCCACAGTTGAGTGGAGAGTGTGATATGACTTTCTCACGTACTCTGGTGCCTCACATTTGACCATGTCCCCTGGAAGGGGAGACCTGGTGGCACTCAGAGGAAGGACAGCAGGTTACCAAGAAGAGACTTGATACCCTATGAGCATATACAGGGGGAGGTATTCCCTCTCAGGAACAGTCATAGGGGAGGGGAATAAGGGGAAAAGGGGAGGGAGGGAAGAATGGGAGGACACAAGGGATGGGATAACCATTGAGATGTAACAAGAATAAATTAATAATAAAAAATTTTTTAAAAACCCATACATATAAAACAAAGGAAAAAAATTGCACAGTTACGTTTCCTGCATTTGCGTTTTCTGCATTAGCTTCTAGCCATATCAAACTCACGCTGTCTGCATTAGCAAAGATGAATTGGCGTTAGGCTGACTCGGAAAAGGACTGTCTTTCACCATGACTGACTTTCCAAGGTGAGTTTCTATGGTAATTGTCTAAGCGTTTAGAGTAAAGGACACCTGAAGAAGCTCTGCTTTTATTCCACTCCCTGCCCCACTCTCCTTTTTTTCTCTTGGAAAGGTTAACGTCTTCGGATGTCCTCCAAACAGCGTGTTCGGTATCTCTTTGTACAGTTTTGTTGTTCTGGTTCACTTCTTACATTGCTGCTTAGGGAATTAACGCATGTCTTTCCAGAGTGATAAGTCAGGCCTTTTTTGTAAAGATAAGATGTACTTTCTGCCATTGACTCTCCCAGCATGCTGCTTGTCAAAAGACTGTCTTCCTTTCAGACACGTCCAGTTCCCATGTATAGAGCCTCGTGGTGGGAGTTAGGAATAAGCAAGTGTGGTCCACTGAGGCTGAGCCACAGAAGCGTCATGTTGCTCAGAGCTCTCTGTAAAAGCCAAGGAAGGCAATGCTCATTATGTCCCTTTAATTTCTTAAATTGCTCTAAAGAGAAAAGTTGAACTTTTATACATATCTATTTTTTTCCTTTATGCCCTGCATATAAGTTCTGCAGAAAATGTGATCCAGGGAATCAAAGCATTAGGATTTATTTACATATCATGTTCAAAGGTATAAGTTTCAGGCTGGGAAGAACACATATAATATATCCATGTGATGTCATTTCCAATTCAATCAAAACAGGGGACAATTACGGTTGTCAGAAGAGAAACAAAAAGAAGGAAAAGAGGGAGAAGAGGAGAGGTAAAGCTAAGCTAGTGAGGAAGGAGAAGACCGTCAACAGAGGAATAAAGGCAGTGTTGGAATAGAACGCCCTTGGTGACAGTGAGGCACACTGCTCTCTGAAATAGAGACTGTGTTAGTGTGGTATACCACGGGAAAGGCTGAGCGCAGTAGACTTCTCCTGGAAACTGTTGTGTCATGTGTAAAAAAATCTACAGTAATGGGTTTTGGATTGGCTTGATGTAAAATGAACGCCACGTCTCTTCATTTCATCTTGACAGTCTTCAGGGCGCAACAAGGCTTTTTTTTTGTGGATATCATTATCTGAACTGAGCATCTAAGTGGAAGGTTCCCCTCTATCAGCATACTGAGTTGGCAGTACTCTTGTTTCTAGAATCTTCGGGAGATTCTCTGGGCACCAAATAGCTGCCTCAGCTTATCAGAAGTGTGTTTATTCCACGGCTAGGATTTCTTAGTGAAGGCCATGTTTATCACACTAAGGCTAACCATAAGGTCACTGTAATAACCAGCACAAAAAACTTCATAAAGAATAACCTCTCAAGGCCCCATTAATTTCAACTCCAAGTAAATTAGATGCACATTCTAAAATTAGTAAATATTTTTAATTTTTGAAATTTTGTTGTACAGAACTTTTACTATTATGGGCACTGAACCTTGTTTCCACATTTCAGTCCCATTTTATTTAAAATTTCAAGGAATTCCATTGAGAAATTGGAGTTGAACTATCAAGATCTTCCTATTAAATAATTCTTTTGACATCATTTCTTATACATGGACTGAGTTGCAAATAACAGGCTGTATTCAAACATTTCACTAAAAGAGCTAGCACCACTATTTTATGTTCCCAACACAGAAAAACTTCACACTGTTTTCTTCAATGAATTGGTGTAAAATATAGAAATCATATAATGAAATATAATTAGAGATGAACTATATGATATTGTTTATAACAACTGAGTGCTCTGTGGTTTTGTTCCTGTGGTTTCTTTAAAAATGTAGCCCATAGTTCAGACAGAATTGTTAACTTCATGTTGACAACTTAGTATACTGATATGACTCTGGTTAGCATTCATAAGAATCAAGCATCTTGTCCAGTTAGAAGACGAGTTTGACATTAAGGAGATCACAGTACTTTCTTGTGCGCATGCGCTCACAGCGTCGGCATGCACATTAGAACTTCCAACTCTGTTTTGTCATTCAGCTCACTATTCCCAGTGGCCATAAACCTGGTGGATGTTGATGAAAATTGAAAAGGTCAGAAAAAGCTTGTGCGTTCTCGGTGAATTTTTTAAAAAATCATTTTCTGTGTGATTTTGCTATGGAAATGGGGCCTGCTTGAGAGTTCCCATTGGCATACTTCCATAGAAACTCCAGAGGCTCATGGAAAGGAGCACAGACTTTATGTAAGGTAGAGTGAGCATGGATCCTGATGTACCGTGGAGTGAGCTTAGATCCCATAGCCTGATTTGGCATCAGTTAATTTGTGGCTTAGATTTTGTTTTCCAATTAAATGGGCCAATACTATTTTCTCTATTACATACCAATGTGTTCCGTGCTAAGACATCCAAAGAAAACTTCTAAAGGCCATTGTCTAGTAGGATGAATGATTTGTCATCATTCATCCCATCATTATTGTAATAGAAGCCATAAAACTTACAGTAGGTAAGTTTTGCCTTCATAAATGTATCTAAGAAAATAAATCCCTCCCAATTGTCCTTCTTTCTTTTATTATATTGCCACTTAAGCTACAGAAGCCATAGTTGCTAAACAAATCACAGAATACTGTTTGGGAAAGAGAGCCCAAAATTCTGGATTAAGGCACCAACTTTCCTATTCCTATAACATGTGCCCTCTGTTTTTGTAGGAAAGAAAATAATAAATTAAAATTATGACATATGAATACTTAGCATACACAACATGCCAATTTATCTCTGTTTTCTCTGCACTGCATGTTTTGGCAAAAACTCCTGAGGCAGCTGAGTGTAGAGAGAGATGTCTGTAATAACAGTACGCAAGCTGAGGTAGGAGGACCACGAGTTAGAGTCAGCCTTGACCAGACAGGAGAAAGGGGCATAGGAAGAGGAAAGAAAGAAAGAAAGGGAAGGAAGGCAGGAGAGAGGGAGGCTCTTTGATAACATAGAATACATTGACAGCATAAGTTAACTTCTGTTCTAGAGCTAGCAGGTTCTTCTTGGAAAGAAAACCTATGTTGCATGTGAAAGACATGTTTCAATCTTACTTTCTGGTGTGTGTGTGTATGTGTTTGTGTGTGCATGCATGCACAAGCACAAGTACACACATTTCTGTGAAGACAGTGCAGAGCATCTTTCAATATCCGTCACAGGATCTGAAACTGAACAATGTTTAATCAATGAACAACCAAATACAGCCATTAGAAATGGACGTCACACAACCCCAGCTGTGTCCAGGAAAGCTGGCAAGGGTAGTCGATAATGATTGAGACATTGGCCATGTCTATAGGGAGCATTGACAGCTGCGAGGAGTTAATGGACCAAACTGCTGTAGGTCACTTACTCAACAGCAATTACTCCTGGGAAATGTCTTATTTTAAAGCTAATACTCTGTCTTAAATATGCATATTCAAAGCAAACTGCTATTTTTTAATACTGTGTTTACTAAAGGGGAATTGATGATGCAACAACTGCTAGAGGGCTAGTTCTAGATCTCTACAAAAAAATTAGGAGAAGGGAGTCAAGAATACGTGAAAGGGAAGCGTACTTTCCTTTCTCTCTCTTATTGTCATAGATGCTATAATTTAACCTTCATCCCCTGTTCATCCACAGAACCAGTTGAAGCAACAGCATCCGATGACAATACTGCCTCAATATGCAGTGAGATGAGCCAACAGCGGGCATGGCGAGGGAAAGGATACTAGTGAACTGGCAAAGCAAAGGCATGAAGGAAAATGTAGGGAACTTCTAGATAGCCCTTAGAGAGCTCTGGTTGCTGCATATGTCCCTTTCCTCACCTTCTCAGCCCAGGTGCATGGCTTCCGTCCCTTTTACTCACTTATTTCACATTGTCCAGTCCATCATAAGTCTCTGGACACTTTACGGCCCTATAATGCCACCCCCTTCCCCGCCATCACATCATCTGGGTCATCACCATCTACTTTCCATCCTGAAGTGAGGCCTGTTGACCTTCCTGCATGGTATATTAGGATCCTTTTGTGCTTGCGCTAGTACATTATTTTCAGGTAGGGTGGGGAGATGTGGCAAGGAGCTGCTGCCAATCGCAGCTTTTCTTCAGTCCAAAGAAATTAAGCCGTTTCTTTTTCTGTATTCTGTGTACTTGGCTCTTCTGGTCAAGGAGAAAGGTGTCTTAAGTTGTGGTTATATTAGCCTGCCTGTCACTTATATGACTGTCGCCATCATCTCTCTTTCAGAGATGTTAAGGAAAAAGTAATTTTTCTGTAGTGACATTTTCCTGCTTCATATATGTTGGTCCCATGACAGGCCTTAAACTGTCTTTCTCTGTGATTTTACTAGGTGAGATTTCAAGTCATCATTTTTTTTTTGTTGTTTCCATAATTCATCTTTCTCCTTGTCATACATATCTATTTATAAATAGCATCTTTGGAAACCACTTTTAATTATTCAGCTTTGCTCCTGCTTCCCTTCTTTTCTGTATGGTCGAAGACTATGCTTGGTCAGTTATAACTTCATTTCTACAGAGATCAGATCTATAGTCTATGCACACACTTGCTTTTTAAAACATAAAGCAAGATTTTCCTCATGGTCTAGTTGTGCCCTTGTGTACCTATATTCCTTTTTTTTTTTTTTGTAAAGCAGCAATTTTTATGATAATGGTAGTAATTATAATAAAATGCTTTTGTTGATTAGGTATTTGCTATACATGAAACACTTTAAAATCTATCATATAATTTTGGTTTCATAGTAATCACCTGTAATTAATGTAGTTATCATTTTACAGACAAAGAGACTTCTTTCTGCAAAGTTTAAGGAGCTTATATCACACAGAAGAGGAGTTGGACCAAGTTTTGAATGATTGACCCTATTTGAGTTCATAGCTGCCCCACTGTTACAGTTTCCTTAGTTTCTGACACTGCTCATTGTCTTTTGCTTGTGGGTAAAACCTGGAAAGATACAGAATCAAAAAGAAATTAATTTTCTGCTTTTCTGTTTCCAGTTCTTTATTGGTCTTGACTTTTCTGAAGAATGCCCGTGTTGAGAAGGGTGTGCTCAGATTGGATCCAGGGCCCTGTTTGTGCTGGAAAAGTATGTTAACACTAAGACACATCTTGCCGGTCCCCTCCCCCCCCCCCAACACACACCTGGAAGCATTCTTTCCTCAGGAATTCTGTGACACCATTTTTCTGGCTGTTTGTATTTACTCACACCTCCTACATCTCCACCAGTGCTAACTCTTACTTCTTGCCTCATGAGTGTTAGTCATCCTTGGGCGTCCACCTTGGTTTTTATCTGTTCTAATAGCACTAGTTCTACCATCTAAAACTCTGTGTACAACTTCAAGATTTCAATTGACTTTCATAATATTACTTCTGACCATCTCCAAGATTCCTTCTTGTGTATCTTTCATTCAGAAACTGGAAATGTAACAGCTATGATCTAGAAACCATTACTTGTTCCCAGTCTGCTATTTCTATGAATGAGGTTAATGTCAATTTCTTACCTTGTTCCCATGACACTGGCTTCCTATACACTTTCTTTGCTCCCATGACAAATACAGATTTTCCATATCCTTAGTTTTCTTTTCAACCTTACTATACGTCTTCAGATTTCATTTTTCTATTTACAGAATCTTTAGCAATTCCTGAAATCTACAGTAATCTTTTCCTATTGTCCCCCTTCCCAACAACCCATCCTTAAAATCATAAGATGTTAGTTCCCTAAAATAAGAATCTTATCATAACATACTAGCCAAAAGAAACTGGATGCCTAAAATTTTTGAGTCTACAAAAATTAAGACAGATTATGAGTAATTTAAATCAAGTCATTGGCTAATGTTGGAAATGTGAGTAGTATAGTTGAAGGCAGAAAGGTCTTGGAAACAAATGAGAGAAGTCACCGATGTCAAGCTTTTGACTTCAAAACCCTGAAAGCTTATCTCTTTAAATGTAGCTTTGTGGAACACATGCAGTCTCTTAGACATATTTTTTCCTTCTCTGTCCCATCCTTTGTTTCATTGCATATAATATTCCTTAATGTACCATGATTTCTTTGGAACGTTTTGTCTTTAAAGTTTAGTAATTTTATTATTGTTTTGGTAACCATTCTGTTGCTCTGAAGAGACACCATGACCAAGACATCTTAGAAAAGAAAACATTTAATTGGAGGCATGCTTAGAGTTTCAGAGGATGGCCATCAAGACCATCATGGTGGGGAATGTGGCAGCAGGCAGACAGTCATGGCATTGGAGCAGTAGATGAGAGCTTACATTTTATCTGTAGACAGAGAGAGACCAGGGGGCCATGCAGTCGACAGGGACTGGGCTTGGTATGGGCTTTGGAAACACCAAAGCCTACCCCAAGTGACATACCATCTCCAAAAAGCCACACCTCCTAATCCTTCCTAAGCCATTCCACCAACTGGGAGCCAAACATTCAATTGTATGAGAGGAAGGAGGCCATTCTCATTCAAAGCACCACAGTTATGGTTAGCTTATGCAAACTAAATTTTCTTTATTCTTATTGTAATTCTCCAGCTTCTTGGTTTTATGGGGTACCTTTTTTTTATTATTCTGGGAAATTATACTTAATATAAATTCTCAAAATAATTTTCTACAATTTTTAATTTCTCTCAGTTCCTCCTGTTTCCTCCCCCTGGCAACCAATTAGAATAAATAAGTTTAAATATCCAAGAGGCTGAGAGCAAGTAGATTATTGCATTCTTTGATGCCAGCATAACCTAGATAGTGATTTTCAGGCTAGTTGAGCTCTGGAGTAGGGCCCTGTCTCAAAAACCAAATGAAAGAAAAATGTGTGTGCAGAATTTCCCTAATGGGGCTTTGGAGGTCTCTCTATGCTCTACAGCTCAGAACCTTGATTTTCTTACTGTGGAAATCACAGCTTATTTTACATCCCACCTATCATTTTTGGTTCCCTGGGGGGATCCACTTTGCTACATACTTCTAACTTCAGCTTTCTTTGCTTTGTAAGAGATCTTAATCCATTTCCTGTGGATATAAGTGAATACCATAGTGTAGTTAATTCACAAGAAATAAGGGCTTCATTCAAATACTCTATAATAAGTAGAGTCCAAAGGGTCCTCGATTAATAAGCCTTCCTATTGATGGAGACTCTGCAGAGTATTGAGATAACAGAAGCATTGCATGGAAAGAGGGGTTATATCCAAGAGACAAATGCACAGTGGCCAATATCACAAGCCAGCTCTATCTAGATAACCCATCAGTTCCCAAGTGGACAATTTAATCACAAAGATGGAGCCATGATTATCTAATTATCCTTAGATTGTCAACCTGGCCTTCCATTTTATTACCTCTTAATGGGGATTAAAATTCATCGTGAGCATTTACGTGTATGTGGGGGAAGGTACTTCTAAGCCTGCTGCTCTTCCTCACACTTTGGAGGATCTCTACAAGGGATTAGGTAAAGACCTGATTGGAGTGCCATGCTTTTGCCCATCTTGCAGCTTTCAGCTGTTTTCAGCTGACTTAGCTACAAGGAGGTCTAGAATTTCACAGAAATACTTATTCCAACTGTGACCCTACTTCATGTTGTTAAGACATCCCAATTCAGGGTAAGTTTCTGGGAAATGCTTGGAAAATGGTAACAGCCTTTCTCTAAGTGAAATCCTTTGACGTTCAATCCTATTGTGTTAGCTCCTCTATTACTCTAAATCATTTGGTATAATTTGACATATTTCTCTCTTCCCTATCTGTTATATATCCAGCTTATAATTCTGCCACCATTCAAAGCAACCACAGGCCTATTTTTAACTGAGAAGGGCTTGCCACTATATTGAATTTAACTTAATTGTGTTACTACCATGCTTGAACCTTGGGTGGATTTTATGAAGACTATTGTTTGGGACCTTTTCCGACTTTTTGTTTTAAAGGTGGAAGGAATACATAAGCTATGGCTGCATCCTAAACCCTTGACTTGTCTAGTCATTATATCTTTGCCTCTTGTGTCCTAGTATGTCTCCCCACCCTGACAATTCAGTGGAACCGAAGCCTACACGACTTCTTTGCAGCAAGATTCTAGATCTAATGAGGTCTAGCTGGGATTCAGGAGGATTCACTCTCATGAAACACAAATGGTGTTTGGGCTGTGTCTGATGCTGTTTTGGATCTTTCCATTAAGCATGGGCAGAGAGGCAGTGGGCGTTCCTTCCTAGAATCTCTGAGTGGCCATCCTTATGCTTGAGCTGCCCTTAGGCTTTTGGCTGGAGAAATAGCAGTGCAAGAGGCATCTGCCACTTTGATAGGTTGCTGGCTCTGAAATGAACAACTCTTATGGATTTTATGTAGATAGTACCACTTGATTTTTTGTTTTTGTTTTTTATTTATTTGCTACAGTGTACATTTCCCAATTTCTCTGCTTTCCGGCTCTTATAGGGGTTGTAGATGTCTACGAGCCGGAGCCTTTATAAGGCTCTGAGAATCACTCTTAAGCCTCTGCTTAAATCCTACAACAGGCCCAGATCTTCATCTGATTCTTGACAGAGACCCATCATCTGCCATTTGTGCTGACATTTGTCATTTATATACTTTCCCCTTTGTGAAATCATCTGTTCTTCTGTACATTTTAGGAAACTACCATGCTATAGAGTGTAAATGTATTTTTAATGCCCCACGTGAAAGTAAAAAAGCAAAAAAGACTCTGTTTAACCATGAAAAAATGTTTTCAATCACATGTGCTTCTTTTAAGTGTGTCTTGAGCCTTTCCTCAAGCCGCAGGTCTGATTCCCAGTCATTCCCCCTTGAACTATGGCAAGAAGTGCCTATTGTAGAAGTGTTATCACAGCCTGCAGGTAATAAAGAGAGGTAGGTGATAGGGCAGGAAATCTACCCATGTTACATCTCACACAAAAATCCGAAGCTCTATGTCTGGGGACTTCAAAATCTGAACTGAACGTGGAGAGGGCTTGGAACAAAGGACCTACACGAACTAAGCTAGTGAAGAGAGGCTTTGAAACAAAGGGCCTGCATGAATTAAGCCAGGAAGAAAAGGGAAATTGAAATTATCCATATATTTCTAAGATTCACCTCACCTCCATTCTCACTATGGAAATAACAAACACTGGTAAACAAGACGAGCCATCCAAATGTGGAGACCTTACTAAGCAGTCAGTAAAAAACAAAGTCAGAAGCTGCACTTGGTCTTTGAAAGCCGAACCCTGTTCTACTCACATTTTTTAGATGCCTGCATTGAATATGCAAGCTACAGAGCTGACATCAGGAACTAAAATTTTAAAGGGAACGCTAATAAAATTGGACTGTATCTTGTGGCAACACCTTGTTATTTTTTCTTGACTCTGACAAGAAATCCTCAACCTTCGAGGCTTAGCTCAAAACACTCAAATGAATGAGGATGTAGAAAGTCATTTTCTTTTAGCTTTTTTAGATCTCTCAAAGCCTACTTCATCCAGTACTGTGCGCATGTGGCAATATGATCCCACAGCTAAAAACAGAGACTATTTCACTGACGCCTTAAATTCACAGAAAATGAAACAAAATCCCAGATAATGACAACCATTTTAGAGTCTGTTTCCTCCAGGAATCAAATAAAAGGGCTCAACAGCCTGTCACCAAGAGCTGAATAGAGAATGAAGCCGATTTTGTGGTACCTCCTTCTGGAGTGATGGAACACTGATTGGTCTAATCTGTCCCTCAGCACTGGTGATAGTAGGTCACTTCTAATTACTGTTCCCTTTCTGAGCTATATACAGATAAATACCCGGGATATTAAAATGCCTCATGGGCTGGTTATTCAATTGCTACAGCATTGATTTCATGAAGGAAAGAAAGCAGATTAGATTCTAAGATGTAAATGTGCAACTTGCGAGACTGCAGTGTATTTCTCAAGTCTGTCAATAGCACGCTAGCCCACAGTTTCTTGCTGGCTACTGTGGATGCTTGTAACATGGGAAGGGCACGGTTGACAAGTGTAAGAGCAAATGTAACTGCTCTTCTCTCTGAAGTGATAAGAAATTGTGTGCTTGTGCTTTTGTTCCCTGTGCTGTAATTCTCATTATGCAGCACAATGCTTGTAGATTGGGCTGGCTGTCTCGCTTGCCAAGAGATGCTCATCCTTGTCTTTTGCTCTTTTTTTTCTTCATGTGTCCCTTAGTTCAATTTCCCAAGTGCTGGGGATGTGCTCTGTTTTGACAGTAGAGAAGGAAGTTTCATATTTTTGCTGGGTCTTATGACTACAAACGAAGAAAAACATAAAATCCATTTTCCCTGATTTTTGCTTCAGAAAATCTTACTGTTTCAGACCATGGAAGGGATAGCCAAATAAAGGGAATATCTGAGTTAAGATTGTTTGGAAATTCATTTACTGAACTTTCTTTTTTTTTTTTTACAATTAATGTATTATAATTTATTCAGATTACATACTGATTGTTATCCCCTCATTTATATCTTCCCATTCCCACCCTCCCTCCCTTTTTTACCCTAATTCCCCTCTCTTAGACCTCTGACAGAAAGGTACCTTTCCCTCCACTAAATGACCACAGCCTATCAGGTCTCATCCAGATAGCCTGCTTACCCTCCTGTGTGTGCCTGATGGGCCTCCCTACCAAGGGGAAGTGATCAAATCAGGGGGCAAATCAGAGGCCGTTCCCACTCTCTCCACAACCATGGAGAATGATCTGTCCATTGGCTAGATCTGAACAGAGACTCTAGGTTTACTGCATGCATTGTCCTTGGTTGGTGCAACAGTTTGTGCAGGGCCCCCAGGGCCAGATCTGCCAGCCTTGATGGTCCCCCTGTGGGACTGCAGAATCCTCTGGATCCTTCCATTCCCCTGCTCTTCCATACCACTCTCACCTGAAGCCCAACAGCAAGTCCCAGGATCTGTCCCAATCTCCCACTGGGTAGAGTCTCTCAGAGGACATCTATGTTGGGCCAATATCCACTTATAAGTGAATATATGTCATGAGTGTCTTTCTGGGTCTAGGTTACCTCACGCAGGATGATCCTTTCTAATTCCACCCATTTGCCTGGAAATTTCAGTATTTCCTTGTTTTTAACAGCTGAGTAGTATTCCATTGTGTAAATGTACCACAGTTTTTTTTTTTTATCCATTCTTTGGTTGAGGGACATCTAGGTTTTTCCAATTTCTGCCTATTTTGAATATGGCTGCTATGAACATAGTTGAATAAATGTCATTATATGGTGGAGCATCTTTCAGTAGTAGAGCTGGGTCTTGAGGTGGCACTGTTCCCTTTCATTTTATCTGGCAAATAACAATTGAGAATCCTCACTACATCATCACTCTACATGTTCTGCCAATTCACAGTGGACATGCTCGCATGTTCCCTCCTTTCCAGAGAAGCCACACATGAAAAGCAGACATGCTGTGTTAGATTATGGCACATGCAATGAGTGTATGCTTTATTCATATATTTCAAGGTATGCTTCCTTTTGTTGCCATTATGAAGATGTTGTAATATATCTTCTTGGGCTTCTGTAGCCAAATACCACAGGCTTGGAGAGGTTGGAAACCTATTATCCAGGTACTGACAAAGCAGGCTGTTTTAGGCTCTTGTTTTGACTCATTAGGTAGTCAATATATTACTTTTTACTCATGTGATCTCCTTATGTACTTAGTGAGAAAGGTGGGAGTTCTTTTTTGTCACTTCTTATAAGGACACTCACTGTTTTTGACAGACCAGGGCCATGACTGTGACTTTGTGTAACCTTAATTATTTCCTAATATGTGTCATTTCTACATTGAGATCAAAATACATGGATGTTAGGGATTCAACATATGAATTTGGATGCGATATAGACATTGAATTTACACTGTTGTCTTCATTGCTGTTCTATTGCTATAATAAGACATCAAGACCACGGCATCTTATAGAAGAAAGTGTTTATTGGTGATGATCGTGTAAGAGGGTTAGAGTCCATTGCAATCACAGTGCACAGCATGATAGCAATCAGGCAGGCATGACATTGGGGAAGCAGCTGTGATCTTTAGCCACAAGAATAAGGTAGATAGAGCTGCCTGGAAATCATAATGGACTTTTGAAACCTCAAAAGCTACCTTCAGTGACACATCTCCTTTAGCAAGGCCATACCTCCTAATTATTGTGCCAAAAGTTCTGCCAACTGGGCCCCAAGTATTCAAATATTTGAACCTATGGAGGCCATCCTTATTTATACCGCCACAAGTCAGTAGAGTAGGGGATAAGTGTGAAATAGTTAATGTAAATTACGTTGGTGGGGAAACAGTTGGATAAAGACTCTTTCCTAAAGCCTTAGCGAACCAAGATATACAGAAAGGGATGGACCAGATGGGCTTCTCTGAAGTGTTTTAGGCAATTAAGTAATAAGCACAAATGTCCTGAGGCTAAAGCAGATGAAACATGTGGGAAACATCAAGATAGGCAGAGGCGGGATGAACCAGGAGAGTGGAGAGAAATGAGGGTGGAGCAAGATGTAGGCGATGGAGTTTGGATATGCACTGTCTTCCAGATGCTTTTTGAATTAAATTTATTGATCCTAGCTTGTGGCATTATTTTGGAAGGTTCTGGATCTTTTAGGAAAAATAAGTCACATCATGCATGTCCTTGTGGTTATCTAGCCACTTCCTGCCTTGCTCTGATGTGCTTCCTACTGCCGCGGGGTCTTGGTTAGGGTTTCTAGTTCAGTGATAAAATGTCATCACTAAGAGCAAATTGGGGAAGAGAAGACTTATTTAAGCTTTTACTTCCACATCACAGTCCCTCATCAAAAGAAGTCGGGAAGGAACTAAAGAAGCAGGGCAGGAACCTGGAGGCAAAAACTGAGGCACTGGCCATGGAGGAGTTCTGCTGACTGGCTTGCTCAGCCTGCTTTCTTATGGTACTCGGGAGCACCAGCCCTGGAGTGGTACCATCAACAGTCAGTTGGGTCCTTCACATCAGTCATCAACCATGAAAATGCATCATAGGCTTTCCAACAGGCCAATCTGGAGGGGGCATTGTCTCAATTTAGATTTCTGCTTCTAAAATGATGCTAGCTTGTGTTGCATTGACATATAACTAACCAGCACACAGGATATGAATAGTTCTCCTCCACCACATATTTCTACCACCATGATGATAGTCCCAAGACCATGGTATAAAGAATCTAAGATAGAATGTTATAAGCCACCCAAAACCTTCCCTCTGTTGAATTGTTCTCTCAGTTGATTCACAATGATGCAAAAGTAAATTATACATAGCCAGCTTTGTGGATGGTAACATTCAATGTCATTGACCTCCTTGCATCATTGATGGTTATATGTTTCTTTCAATATAAAATTAATAAGATGTAACCCACTGAGATGGATATAGTAAATAAGACAGACATGAAAAAGCATTCTTCAACATGTAGAATCTAGTTATTTAAAACAAGTACTTTATTGTGATTAATTTACCAGTATGGCCTAGTAATAGCTATTATTAGTCCTATAATTATTATTACAGCAGTATTTTCTAAACAGCTAGTAATCAATCAAGACAGACAACTGTTATATTTTTAAATAGCCATAGTTAACCTGGGGCAGGGACAGATATTAATCCCCTAAACTACTTCCCATAGTGGTATACCTGCCCTAATCCTTTACCACCTGCTTCTAGTAATTTCTATCAAGTACCTCCCATCCATAATCCCAAATACTTGCTAATTATCATCATCTGGGACAAGTCTCCATACACATCAGCCATGTGCTTATGTACCACCTAACCCATGATGGTGCAACCTCCTTTTTCTTCTCTTTTCCTCTAAACGCTCTTTCTCTCAAGATTTATCCTCCCTCCCTAAGCCATAGAACCTTAGCTATGCCTATCCTATTTTCCCTGCCCATGTGTGATAGCCTTTTATTTGTCAAACAGGTTAGGCTCTTAGGCAAAGTACAGGTGGGGCAGAGACAGCAAGCAGTAATTAGCATTGAAATATACCAGACCAACCTCCAACAATTCCTCTTTTCTGTCTAGATAAAAAGGTCATTCTTTTTATATATAGTAAGAACAATTATTAAAAATTATAAAAACCAATAGATAAGACTTACATACATAATGTCTCATCAAAAGGTATTTGGCAACTTTGAAGAAAATATTATCTATTCTGTCTTGGTGAGTCTAAAGTCTTGAACCTAAATAAATATTTATCAAAGCTCATATCTATCAACCTAAAAATATCTATCTAGACCTAAAAGTATCTTCTTAACTCATAAACAACTAAGCTTAATTTTAAAACTATCTTGTTTTCAACCCCATCAGAGACTTGAAAAGGAATAAATTTAACTACCTGAGTAACCAGGAAGTGCAGGTTAGCAGCTTCCAAAATGAAAAACAAAAAAAAATTACAAAGACAGTTTGCTGCCTGAACAATCACCCAAAACTCTTTCTTAACATTGGAGCATCATCTTTAGCCTTCTGGCACAATTTATCTGGCAGACATATTTGTGAAGCAGGAACTATTGAGGACTTGCTTACCCTGTCTTGGCAGAGCTTTGCCATTAGCTCTACCTGCATCCAAGCTTGCAAATCTTAGGCAGAATTCTGTCTGTGGCTGATACAAGGACATTTTTGCCCAGTGGCTGTTTTGTCACATTTGAAGCCATCTCCACAAGGAATTTCTTTGATACTCATCATCTTCTTTGAGGTAGGCTGGGAGTTTCCAGGAGTTAATTTGTCTTATTGTCAAAGAATCCTTAAAATAAATGAGAGACGCATGGGAGAATAGCAAAATAAAAGGATACAGAGGGTCCTAGAAACCTACAAGTAGAACAATATGATAGGCAGATTTGGGCCCAGGGGTCCCGCTCAAACTAAGGCACCAGCCAAGGACAATACAGGAGGTAAACTTTTAAACCCCTTCCCAGATCTAGCCAATGGTCAGAATATTCTCCACAGTTGAGTGGAGAGTGTGATATGACTTTCTCACGTACTCTGGTGCCTCACATTTGACCATGTCCCCTAGAGGGGGAGACCCGGTGGCACTCAGAGGAAGGACAGCAAGTAGCCAAGAAGAGACTTGATACCCTATGAGCATGTACAGGGGGAGGTAATCCCCCTCAGGAACAGTCATAGGGGAGGGGAATAATGGGAAAATGGGGGGGAGGGGAAGGAATGGGAGGATACAAGGGATGGGATAAACATTGAGATGTAACAAGAATAAATTAATAAAAAAAAAGAAAAAAAATAATAAAAACATCTTTAAATTCCATATTCTATAGGTCTCTGAGGATTTTGAAGACCTTATCTATAGAATTATATCTGTCTGTTATACCTAGGATGTGTATTCTCCTATACTTGACATGACCATGAGTCGATCAAGTAACAATTGATTTGTATCATTTAACTGTCCTAAACAGCCTATAATAGCACTCTCAGAGTATTGGAAGTAAACCTTGTATTAATTGAGTTGTATGTGTACAATACCTCATATTAGAACAGAACTATAATATGTGAGGAATAATATTACATTTGAGTTATATCTCAATGTATAAAAATTAAACTTATTTTATCAATATATAAAATTCTATATCAATAAATTAAAATTAACCTATTTGTAAGTAACAAGGCCTTAAGATGAGGAGTGGATTCAATAATCTACTTTTTGTCCTATTATCTGTACATATTTCAATATTTCCCTTTCTTTCTTTTCAACTCCTATCTCCATACCTAAGAAAGAAAGATAAAGGAAAAGAGATAAATCCCTGAGTCTAAACTCATTTTCTTTCTGAATAAGACCAATAATAGCTTATAACCGACTCCCAATGACAATAAACATCTATAGCCCAAGAGAGCAACTAAAAACCTACCCAATTCCTCTTAAGGGAAATGGGGTGTCTTTCTCTTAAGGTTTCTTCCAGCTGATTTGGGATGAATAATACCTTTGTAGGGGCCCAAACAAGATTAGGAAAAAAAATGATTAAACAAGCTTGGAATAGTATTTGTGGTCCATTCTCTAAATGTTGAGAAATTCCAGGCTTAATATAAGTCCTATGTGGGATAGTCTAAAATACTGGACCAATTTGGATCAGGAGCCTTCCTTGAAGCTGTCCTTTTCTGATAAGGAACAGCAACCAAAGCACTTGGGGCTGGAACATGAAGGATGAAGGATGTCAGCCTCTCAGCATTCTGGAAGAATGATTCCTGTCAGGTCTGATCCAGTTTCCATGTCTAGTTCTCTGAAAACATGTAATTTCTCACAAGCATCATACAGTCCTAAAACTATGAATAAGGTGTTCAGGACGTACGGAACGATTAAGGGTGGTTCTCTGCTCTTTGTATGAGCAGAAGAAAGACATCTGTAATTCTTCATTCATGCCATACAAAGAATGGCATCTAATAATAAATCATGGGGATTCAGTAACCAACAAGATGCTTTAGCTATGCATAGACATTCATGTCTCAGTCAGTCTCAGAGCTATTCCCATATAGTGGGATTAGCAGTGTATTCCCATATAGTGGGATTAGCAATGTAAGTTAACTTCTTGTTCTGCACTTTGAATTCATGTAAGTGTAAGTATATACTGACTTAAGTTAGCACTCTCTCTTTTATCCAGGTCTATTTCATTTTTGCCTCTTTCAAAGAGGAAGTATAACATCAATGAACATACAGTCATTATCATATTGAAGTCAAACCAAGATTGTATAGTTCTGAATGTCGTTTTCTAGGCTCTGTAGTGCCTGACATATAGGCTAGGCCGCTACCTGTTTCCCGAGGGAACTCTTCCCATTTTAGAGGCAGGCCAGTTGCCCTGAGCAAAAGAAAAGTCATCAAACTTTAAATACTTTATATAAACTCTTATTTAATTTAGAGTTTATGCATACCCTAGGCATCTTGTACCTGCTTTTCATATTTGGTGCAGGTGTTTTTGTCTCATCCCTTCTCTCTAAGGAGGTGGATGCTTTCACCTTTTACTTCTAAATGTCTTTCTCTATGATGCCTGATGCTATGGCTAGGCTGCTACCTGTTTCCCAAGAAAATGTATCCCGTTTTAGACAGGCCAGTTACCCTGAGCAAAAGAAAAGACATTAAGCTTACCCTAGGCATCTACCTGAGATTTTACTTTTCTTAGGGGTGTTTTTGTCTCACTCCTTCTCTCTGTAGGGAGGTAGACGCTTCCACCTTTTACACATATGAAATGCAGTCTTTGAGTTTCTGGGACCTAATTAGGCTGGTGTGTAGCTTGTCACCTGTATAGTCCTCTGTGTCTCTTTGCATCTGGAGTGACCAGTCACCTGTCCCCCAACTCCCCCCCCACCCCCCCCCCATGAAAGTGGCTCGCATTTTGAGGGCTAAGCCAGCTACCAGAGCAGGGACGCCTCAACTCAGCATACAAAAAGGTTTTCAGAGGGAGTGGGAGGCATGCAGCTTGCATGTCTGTCTCCCTGCCCAAACTTGGTCCTTACATTGACCAACAGAACATATCTCTTAGGCCCATTACCCTTCGGCACCATTTCTCCCTTGGAAGCTCCACTTTCAAGGAGACTGGCTGGCCTCATTAGAACAGTGACATCATTATTCCTTGTACCCTCCTGCTCAAATATTTCATCTCAATTCCAGTAAAAAAAAATCTTCAGAAATCTCAAGGAAAAATCAAGCAATGCCTGTCCACCATTCTTTGGAACTTAGTTATTGTTAACTCATATAGGTGGACCCTTTCCAGAAAGCTGACAAACACCTTGCAGCTAAGGAGCTCTGAATTCCAGCTGCTACCAACTCTATGGAGAAGAGTTCGGTTCTTTCTTCCCATTTTGTTGCCAGTAACTTAGCCTCACATCTTGCAACTTTCTGCCTTTCTCCCTGAACTTTTATGGAGAGGCTATGGAGAAGTGTGACTACAACCAAACACTTTGCATCTATAACAGTCAAAACAAAGTCAAAGAAGATCCAAGAACCTTCTATCATGGCACCTTGGAGAGGGACCATAGCAATCTCTATTTTACTATTTTTCTAGGTGGTTAGCTCCATTTCGTAGGCCAGTTTAGAAGACTGTCAGCCTCCTAGTTCTGCTTCTCCAACCTGCCACGTGTCTGTAGCCATCTCTGCTCCGTGAGAGTTGAGCCCACAAGCAGCTAGGAGCATATGTGAAATGCTCTGGCCCATGGATGCTCTCTGAGAGCTATTCACCCTGCCAAACTATGACAAAATATGATTTTTAAGGGTGTGGATACTTGAATTTAGTTGGGTGCCAATTTGTTGTGGTGAATTTACCAGTATAGCCTAATAATGTTTATTATTAGGCCTATAATTATTACAGCAGTATTTTCTAACCCTCTAGCAATCAATCAAGACACAGACACTTGTTATATTTTCAAATAGCTTTAGTTAACCTGGGGCAGGGCAGATATTAATCTCCTAAATTATATCCCATTCTGAGGCAGTTATGGGATACCTGCCCCAATCCCATGCCATCTGTTTCTAATAATTTCTAATACGCTACCTCCCAACCATAATTCAATATACTTGCTAATTATCATCATCTCAGCCAAGTCTCCATCCATGCCAGCCATGTGCTTCTCCTCCACCTAATTCATCACGGCACAGCCTCTTTCTTCCTCTCTTTTCCTCTGGTCTCTGTTCCTCCCAAGATTCACCCTGGGACTTTAGCTATGCCTATCACATTTGCCCTGCCCAGGTGGGATGACCTTTTATTTGTCAAACAGGTTAGGCTCTTAGGCAAAGTACAGGTGAGGCAGAGAACAAATAGTAATTAGCATCAAAATATACCAGACCAACCTCCAACAGTACCTAGAAAAAGTAAATGCATCTAAATCATGTCTCAGTGATGCTCACAGAGCCTGGCTTTCTCAGTTTCTCTACCCTAAATATTCCTGTTTTACTTATTAAAATACTCTAAGGTATCAGGTAAACACACTGTTTAAAAGAAATATTAGGATATTTAGCTGGCCATGGTAGCCCACACCTTTAATCCCAGCACTCCAGAGGCAGAGGCAGGCAGATCAATGTGAGTTTGAGACCAGCCTGGTCTACAAAGTGAGTACAGGACAGCCAAGGCTACACAGAAAAATCCTGTCTCAAAAAACAAAAACAAAAAACAAAGAAAAAATATTAAGATATTTTTCTATCAGAATTTCAAGCAAAGTGAGGTTTAAATTATAGTAATTTCCTGAGTTAGTTTCTTTTCATTTAAAACTCACTATCACAAAATCTTAAGACAAAATTTCCATCTATCTCTTTTTATCTTTATATGATAACAATTCAATCCATTGTAATTTCTATATACAGGTTATTCCTCATAACTATATGCTCTTGTTTTTTCCCTTCTTCGGGCTATAGTGAAGCTGTTCATTTTCCACGTGAATTGGGGGAAAGGATGGTTAAATCAGGCACAAATTCAGAAACAGAATTTTGAAAGTACATTTAGGAATAGTAACTGAAGTTTTTATGATGGTCAAAGGATGATGATTAAAAGTTAGGGAGAGTTACTTTGTAAAAAGAGTTAAATGAGCTCAGAACTTGTCTGATCTTTGGGAAAGCTGGTTGGACAGAGCCCTCTCTGGTGTAGTGGCCCTGAAGGCAGCCTGGCAGTGGCCTGAGATGTGACTAATTCAGGATGACATTCTGGGACTGGAGAGAAGTACCCATAGTTGCCATGTAGAACAGCCAAGGCCTTAAGCACATGAGAGCATTTTTGTCTTTTTCTATAATTCCTGTTATACTGCCCTTAAAGTAAAATATTTCATAAGATCAGCCTGGGATATTCTGGATAGTTATTAGTCATGAGGGGGAAGGAATGGTTTCTAAAATGACTTACCTCTTTTAATTTGTAAATATTGCATTCCAAGTTTGTCCTCATATTTATTCAAGTAGTTTAAATGATTATTAATGAGTCATAGTTCATATACTTGACTTCTAATTTTTTCACTCAGCATTTAATTAATATCAGCTTGGAAACTGAAGTTTAAAAATGCTTCATAATAATGGGAATTCAGATCCACTAATTCTGTTTTAATTATTGTGACCGTATACCCTGACCAAAAAACAACTCAGGGAAGAAGGTTCAAAGTTCCAGGTTTACAGTGGCAGGAATTTGACTCAGCTTGTCAGGCCACACACATAGTCAAACAACAGAAAGAGATTAATGAATGCATAGATATTTTCACTCAGCTGATTTTCTCTATTCTTATGTAGTTCAGGATCTTCTGCCCAGGGAATGGTGCTTCCCATTGTAGGCAAGTCTTCCCACCTCAATGAACAGAGTCAAGGCACTCTCTCACAGACATGCCCCCAGGCCAACTTGATGTTGCTATTCTCTCTCTTCACAAGTGATTACAAATTATGTCAAACTGACAGTGAAAACTCACCATCACAGAATACTAACACAAGATTTCCAGATACCCTTTTTCTTATCTTTACATGCTGATGAGTGGAATTTAAATATAATTACATTTTATATGGGAAGCTAGATTAGTTTGTAGATATATCTTAAAATATAAAAATGGTTTAATTGGTCGGATTGTTTTTATTCTTCTAGAATTTCATATTTTGAGACTGAAGAAGTGGATTTTATGTAATAAAATGAAGATATAAGGAGCGATATGAAGTACTGAGTATTTTTCTCTTAAAAATAGATAATGGCTGTGTCAGATTGAATCCCACTTCAGTTCCCTCAGAGTTTTGGCTTTGCAGTGTCTAAGCTACTGAGCAGGACAATTTTTTCTTAACACAAGAATTGAAAGGACTGGCCTGGGAAATGCTCTTGGAAACAATCATCTTCAAGACTAATGGGAGGAGAGTTGTTACTGATCCCTTGAAAGAGGAGAAGAGGTGGAAAGAGGCCAGGTATAGAATAATGGTGGAGCACTCTCTACATGGGTAGGCAAATAAGAAGTGGGCAGACAGTTCTTCTTTTAATGAAGAAGAAATCTTTCTGCATCTAATTTGTGAATTTCACTTAGGCTCTGTTGAAAGATAAGAAAACTGTAAGTTCATTCAGGCTTGGTCATTTCAAAGAAAGATAAAATATAATAAAAGGATTCTTATTAGCAGGAAAACATTGGCTTCTTCTTGACAGAAGAATTACCGCTGGAGACATAAAATTGTATTTCACAGAGATTGAATCCCGATGAACCAAAAGGATATTCCAAGTTCTGAGGATTTTGCCCAGAGGCCCTCATTCTTCTTGGACAGATTTTGAATGTATCAACTGTACCAGATGCATTTTATTTCTATGTGGTCATTAGATTTTATGTTACTGCAGAGACAGATAAAATAAAAATCATTTCAGAAGTAGCAGCTTATTAGACCTTATCAATTTTGTTGGGAGTACTCATTCTATTTTTTTTTTAAACTATGTATGGATTTTAACCATTCTGAAACACAAACAGTATTAACTTCTGGAAACTTATAGTATGGAGCCAAGAGCTCCCATACTTCTAGTTTCTTTTAAAAATAAGAAAAATTAATATCTTTAAATCAGGTGAGAAAAGTATTATAAAATACAGTTTTATATTCTCATTAATTATAGTACTCAATTTTTGAGGACAGTTTTTGCCTTATACATGTATTCCATAGACAAAGGTTCTATCCTCTATCTCAGACATATTAAAGAGTGTGCTTCTTTAACTATAGAAAGGATTAAAAAAAAAAGAGAGAGAAAAAAGTCATCATTGAATAGTAGGAAATCTTGAGGCCCGGTGCACACTGAGAAGGAAAGGGGTACATGCAAGTACCCCCACAATATGCTAAACATGTTCACACTGGTTGCCTTATTCGAAGGTGAGTCTTAGAGGCAGGGTTCTCCATGACCAAAACCTATAGTTGCTTCATGATTTGTTCTTGGCAAATAGGGATCAGAACCCAAATACAATCCTTCTCAGTCTGGAGCAAGTGTTTATACCACAACTCTGAGTTTTGTTAGATAAACTTCTTAGCATTTATATAACACCTGGGTAACTAGTAACACCAGAATATTACTGTCAAGATTAAAGTGACCCCATGCATGTGAATATTCCAATGTGTCAACCAATTGATGTGATACAGATACATAATTGAAAATTTTGTATGATTCTAAAACTAGAAAGATACCGTTAAAGCAATGATGTCTCATTTGTGGCCAGGTTCACAGGAGCTATCTTAAACATGGAAGATAAAGATATTTTAAAATAATGCTGTATTTAAAGATTATTGCCCAAAGCAGTATGTATAAAGGAACCTAGAATCTTGAGTAGGAAATTACTGTAGGAATTATTATTGCTACTGGCTGATTACTTAAAAACAATTGTACCCAATGGTATGGTTTTAGTGGGCCATGTTGTCTGACCTGGGACAATACTAGTGTAAGTAAAATTTAGTGAAAAGAGACACAGGTATTAAACATGAGTTATTTTTCTAGGGACTATTAGGGAAATCCTTCTATGTATTGCTTTTCTAGAAAGAGAGAGGAGGGAAAAATGGAGAAAAAGCAAGCCTACTTTACCCTTCAACACTGTATTCCTTCATTCACACATAGTAATCTGACATGACCAACTTTTCCTGGCTCACAAACTACTTGCAAATTGCCTGGCTTCCACTCACCTTGTTTCATCCTTGCCTACACATTTGTCAGCCATCAGAACCACCTACAATGTCTTCCACTCAGAATAGCACCATTGCTAACAAATCCCTTTAAAGCAAAAATAAATGTGTGCAGTCAGGTGACCTTATCCCCCCCCGACCCCCCACCTCTCTCCTCCTTTGCTATGGCTGGGGCCCACTTGGCACCCAGAATCACACTGTCCAGATGGTGTGCTCTTCCCTGCTCCTGCTTGAGCGCGTTCTCTGCCAAGACACCGAATGCCAATGTTCTGGTGAGAATCTGCTTTGCAGAAAGATAGCCGCCTAGGCTATGCCACCTCCCTTGTGGTCTACATACAACTGGAGCCATCGTGACACATAGGCTAGTGCCAGAGGAGATGGAGAGGGCAAGAAGACATGAGGCTTGCATGAAAAGGAAAAGCAGGAGTTATTGAAATAAAAGGCAGTCATCCCTATGAACTTGGGTAAATTATTTCAACTCTTTGGATTTACACTGTCTCATCTCGAAGAATGCATCGACTCAGACAATTCGCTAAAGCCCTTGACCTCTAACATTCCATAACAGGAGTGATCCACTGGATTGAAAACACTCTGCACTAGAGCAATGCTTCCACCATCACCAGCCAGCAATTTGGAGGAGGCATAAATAAGTTTCAGATAAGTGTGGGAGGTAGCTTCTTTAGAGCAAAACTAGGTCTGCCTGCTGACACATTTCAGTGAGATCCTAATTTTGGATCCTCGTGTTCTAATGTTGAGAAGTTTTCCAGTCAAGTGCAGATTTCTTGTGATTTAAGCAATTGCTACAATGCTGATACAGATGATGATTTCATGAGTTTTACTATAATTTAGGTGTTAGGGATGAGGTGGTGAACAATTTGGAGCCCAGCGGTCTTACAGCAATGAGTGATGGCTCATCCCAAGAGAATATGGGCAATCTTTCCACAACAGTGTCAAGTCTTTGCTACATGGCCTGCAAATAATGTTTGCAAATATGAGACCATTGTGAAAGGCTCTTAATGGGGTCTGGTCTCTTGATATCCTATTCTGGCCATCAGAGCAGCTGTGAATACTCAGCATCATAGCTGGCCAGGATTTGGTGCTGTCCATGGTTTTGCACTTCCAGAGAAGAAACTGTTATCAGCTGGACTCTGGACTGTGGCTGAACTCCTTACAATTCTGTGTGATTTTCAATATTTCTTTGTAGTTAGCTGTATGGAGAGAAGCATAAACCAAGGATAATAATTGAGATGAAGAGAAGATGCCATTTGTTTTATACTTCTGCTTACTCATATGTAGGATATGAATCATTCTTAATAACAATTTTGAAAATATAATTGGAATATATAAAAACCAGCTTTCTCTGCCACTGACTTAGTATGAATAAGGGTATATGTGGGTCTTAACAAGGAAACACTGTTTCCTTCTCTGAATTTGCCGTGTCCTACCTATGATTATGTATTGAAATGAATGAATAGTCAGAATTAGGGTCCTTTGTTTCCCTTCTTTTTTATTTGATGGACATCTAACACTCTGTGACATATATACTAAAATATATGAGAAAAGCCCAGGTTACAGAGCCATAGAAAAATTAGAACTGGGGAAATTTGGGCATCAAAAATGTGTCACATGCTCGGGTTGTGTCTTGGACCTCTATCCGTTAATATAGTAGATTAGCATGAACTGAGAGATTTATTAAGAAAAGTTTATTAGACAAATAACTCTGGATGCTGGTCAGTACAAGGGCTGGGGAATAGTATGACAATGATGAGGGCCTTGGCCCTCTATCTGGCTTAACATGACAGAAGATACTACATGGCCCAAGGGAAGGGACACATGTGAATGAGATAGTTTGTTTTAACAAAAAAGCCACTCCCTAATAACCAACTCACTTTAGTGAGAACTGTTGTACTCCTGAGAGAACACATTTAACTAATTAATATGAGTCAACGCCTTACTACCTAAGCACCTTCTATTTGGATTGTCTTCCCAACTTGTTTTATTGGATAATAAGTTATCCACATATGAAGTTTTGGGGTAAAATCTTAACAGGCTTCCATAATAAAATACTATACAGTCAGTGAGTTAAACAATAGAAATTTATTTTCTCAAAGTTCTGATAGCTGAAGTCCAAAATCAGTGATGGAGGGAGAGAGAGGGAGGAGAGACAGAGAATGAGAACCCACTTTGGTGCCTCTTTTGTGATGATGCCAATCCGAATACAAAAGTGCCATGTTCCTATGACCAAATACAGCTTTGCTTACTTCCTTAGAGGTTCCACATCCAAACACACCCACACTGGGCCTTAAAGGTTCAACATATTATTTCATGGAAGCACAACCACTTATTTCTTAGCCTGCATATTCTTTAGAGGAAGTGAAATGTAGAATTTCATTTTGATTTTGAGATAAGGTCTCACACAGCACAGGCTAGCCTCTAATCACTCCTGACACTCCTTCATCCAACTAAGATTCTAGGCAGATGTCATCACAACTGGTTTTAGACGGTGCTGTGGAGCAAGTTGAACCCAAGACCTCTTGTGCATGCTAGGCAAGCACTCTACAAATGGAGGTATATCCTTAATCTAGTGTAGCATTACTTCAATGTACTTCAGTGTACAGTAAAGTACAAGCACTTCAGTGTAGAGCTTGAGAGCATGATCTTTGAAGTCATTACCTCTCCCTTTGACCTATGGTCTTGCCCTTTACTGTGTGACCATAGGTGAATTGATTTTGAAGTCATTGTCAAATATTTCTTGGGTATTAATGGGACTATATGCTAGAGACTGTTCACAGAGTTATAAATATAACATAAATAAACAATATTGTCTATGTAAATCCTTTGAGAACATGGATAGTATTTGATAAATGCTACTTAGAGTCTAAGATTTCCCCAGAGACTAATTGGTATTTTAATGGACTCTGATTTAAAAAAAAAACTATCATACAGTTTTCAGAGGCAGAGGCTCATCTCTGTGGTTGCTAGGTGCAACATGTACTAATGTGCACAAGCAGAAGGGGGGCTGGTCCAAGATGGCATGAGTAATACAGCTGGGTGTCATAAAACACAGGAAATACCAATAGTTCACTGAGTAGTGGTTTGCAGCCAGCCATATAATCGGCTTCCTCATGTCATCCTCAGGTCACACATTATCTCTCAAATTCTCCTGGGGAACATGGGTATTCCACTGTGCTTCTCGACTGTAGCTCAGCTTAGCTGATATCTTTTAGCATACAATAGCTTTTCAACTATAAGGTAAGGTGTTTTTTCTTCCTTAGCCAATGGAAAATTCATTTTTATATGGTTATTCTTTACTGAGCCTATTTACACTAATATACACAGGCTCGCTCACAGACAGACAGACAGACACACACACACACATACACACACACACACACACACACACTTTTCAAAACTCATGAAAGGTGTTTGGAGGTCAGCCACTGGGGGCATAAATCTCAAAATTTATTTTGGTTTCTTCTAAAGGGAAATGACTCAGCAGTTTAAGAGTTAGAGATTATATCCCTTAATTCGTTATTGATTTTCAAGCTAATTTGTTATCAGAACAATCAAAAGTCATCTTAAAAGCTGCCTCGTCTCTAGAATCTCCAATGGTACTTCAAGTCCAGTCACTCATGTTGAGTTCTTCTCAATCGCTTAAAGATGTTTTTTCACTTTCCAATTTAACTTTGGTAGAATCAGAATGCTGCAGAAAGGGGAACGAGCTTTGGGAGTCAGGTGTCAGACTCTTGTCCTTAGTCTGTGACTAGAAAGTAATGACCGTGGAAAAGTCACTGGCACATTCTCCTAAAGATAGACTGTGTCTTCTGTTTACTTATCTGCTCGCCCTGGTGTTCTTAATTCTGAAATGGAGGCACTATAGCACACAGCATTAAATGTTCTTTGTAGTTTATTCTGAAAAATATTCAGCTTAACATACCACATATATACTAAGAAGTTTCTTTACGCTAGCCTATTTAATCTTCTTGACAAATAATGTCCTTGTACATTCTTTGAGAATAGGGTAAGTATTGTAAGTGCTGCATAGTTTCATAGATTTTCCTGTAAATCAATATTTTAGTGTGACTCTGCTTTAGGAAATATTGCAGTTTCCACAGAGAAGGGGATATTTCTTTCTCTATTAAATGTAATATGTACTTGCATGTATGAGAGGAAGAAAAGGACTATTTTCACACCCCAAATAAATTTATATCTATAAATATATACAAATAAATATATATATGCAAAAGTGTTACATATGTAACCTTAATTAAGAAATGTGCAGTGTCAAATCTATTAAAATAGTCTAAATTCTGTGTAGTTCAAAGTTCAAATCCTGTGAGAGGCATTTGCAGCATTTATTTAAATGCTATTTTTGCCCTTTTCAGAAAGTCTTTTGAAAGTTTCAAAAGTGAGGATCCAGGGTGAATGACAAATATATCCTGCCAGGTTTTCAGGGAGGTTTGCATTTGCAGTCAATATTTATTCAGTGCCAGTTACAATTAAGACACCATCCCATGTCCTGTGGGAATATATGAAAGAACTTTGCAGTCCCAGCCTTTATGAGCTGGGATTTAGTGCAGACAGCTTCAGGACAGAAGCTTGTGTGCAAGACCAGCAATGCCACTCTTCCAGATCTGCAGTACCTATGTTTGCGACACCTGCAATGCCATTCTGGTACCAACACTTGTTTAACAAGAGCCAGCCCAGTAAGTCTTTAGTTCCTGTTACTGTTTCTAACTTGAATCTGAGTAGACTGAAGGACTTATAGAAACATAAACATCAGTAGATTTTAGAGTAATTCATATATGAGTGTTCATGCACACACACATGTGTGTTTGTGTATGTGTATGTGTGTGTGTGTGTGTTGGGGGAAAACAAAAAGAGAAAACTGGCACAGAAAATTTGTATTAAAATATAAATTTTGAATTTTTCATATTATGGAATATATATCTTAAGACTTTTTATTAGTTGAAAACATTATGATACCATGTGATGGGGTTTCTCATGGAATTTTCATACTACTTTACCTTTATTCCTCCCTCTACTTATACCTTGAAACCCTCTTATTTGTCCTTTCCTCCCAATAATAATCCCCTTCTGCTTTTACACCAGATGTGCTTCGTGACCTCCCCTTTTTACTACTCCTGAACCACATTCTTAAGATCTCTTGTTCCCTGGTCATGGTCACCTTTCTAGTAAAACACAAAACACACACACACACACACACACACACACACACACACACACACAAATGCAGCCTCCATATATGAAAAACATGCAGTACTTGTCCTTCTGAGTCTCGTCTATTTTGGTTAACATAATGATTTCCATTTTTTTTCCTGCAAATGCCATAATTCCAGTTTTCTCTATAGCAAAGTAGTACAGCACTTCTTGCACATTTTCTCAATCCCTTCATGTGTTGGTGAAAATCTAAACCATGGCTAATAATACAACGATAAACAGGATTCACAAGCATCAGTTGTGATGTGATGAGTAGTTTTCGGGGTATTCACCAGAGGGATATAGCTGGGCCATATAGATATTTTATTTTTAGATTTTTGAAAAGCCTCTGCCAATGTCCACAATAATTACCCCAGTTTATACTTCCGCTAGTAGTGAACTAAAAATTTCTTGTGAACCAGACCTTGTTTGGCTTTTTTCTTTTGCAAGCTGTCTACTCAATTGACTGCCCCACTTATGAATAGAGAGAATTGTTGATTTTGTTGTTTATTTCCTATAGTTCTTTGGTGTTGTAGGAATTAATCTCCTGTCTGGTGTGTGGTTGGCAAATGTTTTCTCTTCCTCTCTAGGATGTCTCTTCACTTTGGTGATTGTTTCCTTTGCGGAGCAGAAGTTTATTAATTTTATGTAGTCACTTTTGTTAATTTTAGGAAGTTTGGGGACTGAGTCTTTATGGTCTGTTCAGTATAGGGTCATGATAGTTGAGTATTTGCATAATTTAGCATGTTCTTTTCTGTGGATATCACTGTCAATCCTTTCTCTTAGTTTACCTAAAGTTTTAATCACTATAGGAAATAAAAGTGGAGAATGGAACCCTTCTATCAGTTCCAGATTCGAAGGCAATGCTCTCAGATTTCCCCACACTTAGCATAACTTTGGCTATAGATTTGCACTCTATGGGCCTGTATTATGCTGGGAAAGTTCCTTTTGTTTCTACTATTTACAGGGCTTTGACCATGAAAGGCTATTCCACTTTGCCAAACCGCTTCTCTGTGCCAAATAAAGTTGATTACACAAACTCTGTCCTTTGGTCTGTTTATATGTTGTGTTCTGATTTGCAGGTGTTGAACCGACTTGATATCCATGGGATGAGACCAATTTGGTACTGTGTGATCTTCTTAATCTGTTCTTGAATTTGGTTTACAAGGAATTATTGTGAAAAATGTGCATCTATGCTCATCAGGGGCATTGGTTTATACTTTGCACTTTTTATTGTGTCCTCATGTGATTTTGGTACAGTGATAGTTAAAAACAAATATTGGAGTTAAAATAATATGGTCAGGAATACCAGGAGAAATAATGAAGGGAAATTGCAGCTGGGTGTCATATAGACAAGCTGACTACATAAAACAAGGATTCTGGGGGGAAAAAACAAAGCCCCTTGCCAGGCTCTGGCCAGCATCCATGAAACTCCTGCTGGAGGACATGCAGGGCACAATCTTCTCCTAAGAAACACTCAATTTTGTGAGTAGTTACACTTTTGCACATATTCTTGCATCTGCTGCGTCTATCTAACTTTAACAAACTGACATGTGAGTGAGATCAGATTCTATGAATACTTCTTCCTATCCCAGCATGCTTACCCATACTGCCCCAGGGTGAGCAAGAGAAAGAGAAGTCACAGAGCAGACCTATACATCTTGATACTAGAGGCAGAATGCTGTTACTACTACTCAACTTTGTCGCCCTCTACTAGGGAGGGCACGTTGACTTTCAGCATTTGCATTATTATGTACTTGACTACTCTACCTGTGCCCTGGTCGGAATTCTCTGTTGGAAACACAAAAATCAAGATTGTTACCTTGATTGTGATCAGTGAGCATGTGGCAAGTGTGTCTCTCCTCATGTATAATAATGTCAGGGAAATACTAGCTTCATAGAAACGTAGTGGTGATGTTTTCCCTTCTTTTGAACCTGTGGAACAGTTTGAGAGGTCTTACTTAAAAATCTGATAAAATTCATCATTGAATCCATTAGCTTTTATTTGTTGAGTTTGTAAATTGCCATTTGAGTCTCATGGCTTCTAATAGACTTATTCAAGTTGTTTATGTCTTCTTTATTTAATTTATTTATCCATTTTTTTCTAGGATTTTCAGTTTTCTGGAATATAGATTTTCAAGATATTCCATAATTATTATCTGGATTTTACTGGAGTATGTTATAATATTTGTCTTCTCATACTGTCATTAATTTCAGTATTTTCTCCCCTTATTTTCACTAGCTTGTTTAGGGGATTGTAAATTCTGTTTATTTTTCCAAATAACTTAATCTTGGTTCAATGTATTCTATATATGGTTTTTTGGACCTATTTCATTAACTTCTTCTTTGATCTTTATTGCTTGTTGCCATTGGTAGCAGTTGGGTATGGCTTGTTCTTGTTTTTTTAAGACCATGAGGTAGATCGTTAGTTATGTGTTTGTGTGTGTGTGTGTGTGTGTGTGTGTGTGTGCGCGCGCGCACGTGTGTGTGTGATTTCTTTTATTTTTTAATGTAAATACTCATAGTTTTATATGTTCTTCTTGTAGATATTTTAATTTGTCCTGGGTGTCTAGTAACTTACGGTTTGATTTTTAGCATGGTAAAATTTTCCCATATATTTGCAATGCTTTACTGCTAATTCAAAAATGTACATATTATTCCTTATCTAAATATTTGTGTAGCTTTCTATGCTTTTATCTGTTGCTTTCTAGTTTTATGTCATTATGATATGATAAAATAAAAAAGGATGATTTAAAGTTCCTTGTATTTATTAAGCCTTGCTTTGTGGCCTATACTTTGATCAATTCTAGAGAAAGTTCTATGGGATATTGGTAAAAATATATATTTATATTTGCTGGATGGGACACTTTATGGTGATTTGCTTTATCTATTGATATACAGTACAATTTATCTCTAAATGTTATTTTGTGATTTTTATTTTGGAAGATTGATCTAAAGATGAGAAAGCGGCATGAAGATTTTTCTTTTTTTATCATTTAAAATAATTTAATATGAACTACTTGCCAAATAATTTTATGACATCTCATTTTTCTTTTTTCTTTTTTTTAAATTTTTTATTATTTTATTAATTTATTCTTGTTACATCTCAATGTTTTTCCCATCCCTTGTATCCTCCCATTCTTCCCCCCCCCCCCATTTTCCCCTCAATCCCCTCCCCTATGACTGTTCCTGAGGGGGATTACCTCCCCCTGTATATGCTCATAGGGTATCAAGTCTCTTCTTGGCAACCTGCTGCTCTTCCTCTGAGTGCCACCAGGTCTCCCCCTCCAGGGGACATGGTCAAATATGAGGCACCAGAGTATGTGTGAAAGTCATATCACACTCTCCACTCCACTGTGGAGAATGTTCTGACCGTTGGCTAGATCTGGGTAGGGGCTTAAAGTTTACCGCTTGTATTGTCCTTGGCTGGTGCCTTAGTTTGAGCGGGACCCCTGGGCCCAAATCTGCCTATCATAATGTTCTACTTGTAGGTTTCTAGGACCCTCTGGATCCTTCTACTTTGCTATCTGGTGCTATCTCAGAAAAATGGGAATAGGGCTTCCTCAAGACCTAGCTATTCCACTCCTTGAAATATACCCGGAAGATGCTCCAGCGCACAACAAGAAAATTTGCTCAACCATGTTCATAGCAGCCTTATTCATAATAGCCAGAACATGGAAACAGCCTAAGTGTCCATCAGTAGAAGAATGGATAAAGAAACTGTGGTACATATACACTATGGAATACTACTCAGCTATTAAAAACAAGGAATTCCTGAAATTTGTGGATAAATGGATTGAGCTAGAAATGATCATAATGAGTGAGTTAACCCAGAAGCAGAAAGACTCAAATGGTATATACTCACTTATATCTGCATACTAGCCCAAGGGGCATGTCCCACGAAAGCCTTCACTTACCAGGAAACTGGGACAGAGGGGAGGACATCCTATTGGGACTCTAGATGAGAGAAGCATGGGAGAATAGCAAAGAGGATTTTTCAATTATTCTTTTTGGGACTTACCTGATCTTCCATGCCATTAAGTGTTTATTTTATGAAACTGAGGACCCCAACACCTTGAGCAATATTTAGTTTTTCTAGTATCTTGATGTCTTCCTTCTCTTATTAGTATTGTAAATATTTTTTGTGGGTTTTTTTTGTTTTTTATTTTTTAATCTCTTCTGGCAGGGTTTGGTTTGGAATGCAATTCATCACCTTTCAGACTAGCTAAGTGAACTCAGTTTTGGTTTCCATTTAGTTGATAAGTTTATTTATTTCCTTCGACTTTGGTAGAGATCTTGTCATTAAAATTAAAAAAAAAACTTTCTATATTTAGAAAGCAGGTAGTTGGATCTTGCTTTTTTTAATTCAGCTAGATGGTGAGTTAAGGTCATCTGCATTGCATGCTCTTGGTGAGAATTGCTAGTTCCTGAGTTTGCTGGGCTGTTCTGGCCAGTTGAATAACTCCTGGCTCTTCCTCCCCTATTCATACCAGGCATTTTTGAGTCTGTTTCTGTTTCTAGAGATGGCAAGGTGGATTCCTTTCTCACTTTACTTTGTCCATATATTCTGTTCATAAAATATGCTTTTCATGCTTTCTTGTGAATGAGACTGCCTTTGGTCTTCCTCAGTGTCACTTTAAGCCTCTTCTGAATTGCTGGCTCAGTTGTTGTGAATTGCATTAGTGGTGCTTATTTTTAAAATGTTTTAAATTTTTTCATCTATTTAAAAAAGATAGCTTGGCTGATACAGCAATCCAGGTAGATAGTCCCTCACTTTCCTGGCTTAAAATAAATCATTCCATGCTCTACTGGTCTTTAGGCTTGATGATGAGATGTCTGTTGTTCTTATTATATGTTTTAAGTTATAGGTGAGATAGAGCTTTTTGGCTAAAAGGTTTTTTAAAATATTTCTTCCTTGTTCTGTATGTTTAAAGTCTTAGTGATGACATTATGAGAGGTTCCCTTGGTATGTCTATTTGGGCTTCTAAATGCCTCTCATCTTTTCATGCCCATTCCATGCTGAAAATATGAGAATTTCTCTGATTTAATTTCTTTTCTTGTTGTTGTTAAATTTTAATTTATTATACTTTATTCAGATTACATCCCGATTGTTATACTCTCACTTGTATCTTCCCATTCCTACCCTCCCTCCCTCTTCCACCCTCTTCCCCTTCCCTAGACCTCTAACAGAAGGGGACCTCCTCCCCCACCATATGACCACAGCCTATCAGGTCTCATCCAGATAACCTGCTTCCCCTTTCTCTGTGTCCATGCCTGGCCTCCGCACCACAGGGAAGTGATCAAATTTGGGGTGCCAGAGTTCATGTCAGAAGCAGTCGCGGTTCTCCCCACAACCTTGGAGAATGAGCTGTCCATTGGCTAGATCTGAACAGGGGGTGGTCTAGGTTTACTGCATGTATTTTCCTTGGTTGGTGCAACAGTTTGTGCATGACCCTTGGCTTTAGATCCTTCTGCCTTGATGGTCTCTTTGTGGGCTTTCTGAACCTTCTGGGTCCTTCCATATCCCTACTTTTCATACCACTCTCATTGTTCCACCCAGAGTCTAACAGCAAGACTCAGCATCTGTCTCTACCTTCCACTGGGTGGTAGATGTATCTCAGAGGACATTTATGTTGGACTAATACCCACTTATAAGTGAGTTGATACCATGCATGTCAATCTATATTTGATTGATTCTTTCCACATATTTCTTTTTGTTCTTTTTCAGAATTTTAATTTTCTTGCTGAGCCTTTCCTCCTTTAAAAATTGCTTTGAAAACTGCTAATCATTTTGTCCACATAATCTTTTCTCTGTACTTAATTGATACCCTTACTTCATTACCTTTTTAAACTTCTCACTGCTGTTACTTATTCTTTTGAAAAGTAGAACTCTACAACCATTTTCTAGTATTTCACCCATCCTGTTCTTTTTGGTTTTTAGTATTGAGTCACTGAGAGCTGTGGAGAGGCCACAGTGGCTTGTGTTCTTACTGTTTTCTTTTTCTTTATTGATTTTTTTTTACTTGTGTTGGCATGGATTTCTCTCTTAGGTTTTAGGTTTTCCATTCCCCTTTCTTTGCGGGCTCCTCACTTAAATTTGTGTCCCACTAATATTCAGGGAGAATCTGACTGTGGCAACAGTTATGACACTTTGGGATGTTAATTTTCAATAGAGGCCACTTATATACTTCTTCATGAGGTCTAGAGACAGCAACACTAGTGGATTGGTTGGGAAAATGTCATTTATCTCTCTTGGGAGGCAAGGATATTTAAGGTGAATTAATAGTTAAAATGAGAAGGAAATTTAAAACAAGAAAAGAAGGAATAAAGTATGTATGATAAAGTATATTGGTTAAAAGTATAAGAAATCATAGAGAAATACCATAAAATATGTGCAGAAAGAGAAAGGATGGTCATAAAAGGCAATATGGGCAAAATAGACACTAAGTTAGGCAACTAAACAATTGTTAGGTTGCACAGCAGTGGCATTTTATCTGCTGCCTTAGCCAGAAATCTCACATCTTAAAACATTTTCAACTCATCTCAAAAGCTATAAAAGTTACTGTACCACATCAAATTTGGATTTGCAAACCATGAGTTTTATTCCACTTCCCTTCTGCCTGTTTGTTAGTTCAAATAGTACTTTCAGTACAGATCCTACACACAGAATCAAGGTATCATGTCCCAACATCAGGTAAATGTCACCTTCGACCATTATCCCTCTGAATTAAAAAAGAAACTTGTTTCTTTGGAGGACATCCAGGATATTACTAGAACGTTCATACTATGTGAAAGATCCTAAATTGAGTTGAAATCCATCTTTTATATATATTTAATTTTATCAATTAATAATTTTGTAATGGAAACTTATTAGGGTAACTTATAATGTAGCCCTTGTATCTTTAAAACTTTGTACCTCGTAAAGTCACCACCTTGTATCTTGTAATTTCTTCATGTCTACCCTTTTCCAGGCTAATGATATTCATTCATATTGTTTTCCTATTTTTTTTTATGATTAGAAGAATGAAAAAAGCCATTCATGCAAGAGAACATTTGCTGGGTCTGTGATAAGTTAAGCACTGGAGTAGATGCTGACGATAATAAACACGAGAGGGTAAAGTTTTTATCATCCTGGAACTTACAGTTAAGTGAGCAAGACAGAAAGTATATAACATTCATTACATAACACAAAATATGTTAGAGAGTTGGGGAGAAAACAGTGAGGCAAAATGAAGATTCACTGTGTAAGTGGAATGAGTAGGATTATGGTCATCACTGAGGGAATCAAGGAGCCCTCGATAAGAAGATATGGTTTAAGTAAAGCTTAAGAAAATGAAGACATGGATTATATAGACACCGAGACTCAGAATTCACCACAAATGATCTGGGTTTAAACGTCCTAAGTTTACGAGAAGGGTGATACATCAAAGAAAAGAAATGGACAATAGGAGGTCAGTGAGGTTGGGCAGAGTAGACTGGAGTGTGGGACACAACAGCAGAGTCAGATCAGTTGGACTGTTTGCTATTATCCTGAAAGCCATGAGTTTTTTTGGAACAGAGGAGTGCCTCGATGCTATTTTTTTTTTTTTTTTTTTTTTTAGCAAAAACATTGTTTGATGGTGATGATTAGACATAAAGGGGGCAAGGTGCCCAGAAATGAGATTATTGTGATAATGTAGGCAAGACATAATGGCATTATGGGGACCTGGTGTAGCAGTGGGATTTGAGAAGCTGTTGAGCTAAGCATACAGTTTTAAGCTGGAGCTGACAGGATTTGCTAACCTTATGATCAGAAGTACGTTGTGAAAGAAAAAATTTGTGTCATGGGTGACACCATGTTTTTCAGTCTGAATAATCATTTACTGATATGAGAAGGGATAAGCATGGAGGAGGTTAGTGGTAAAAATCAAGAGTTCAGTTTTGGGTCCGTCAAGCCTGAGATGTCTATAGTAATCCCATTGGAAGTCTGAACTGAAGATAGGCATGCAATAGTTACCAGCAAATGGATAAAATTAAATTAAAAAAATAATAGAATAGTTACCAACAAATGGATAAAATTTAAATAGAAAAGCTTGCATAATTAATATCACCCTAGGAGCAAGTAATGTGAGAGCAGGCAGTTACATGTGTACTTAGACACAGAGGATAGCTCAAGGGAAGAGAACAGCTATCCCCCTTTATATTAACTTTTGCTCAAGCCTGTAAGATCACACTAGTCTTTTGGGAAGCCCTTTTACCCTGCGGACTTGACTCTTCTATTTCTGACTTTTCCATTTCCATTTTCTGGGCTCCCCTTCCTGTTGCAGTTAAATGTACCTTTGTTCTCTCCCCTGTAGAACCCTGTCCCTATTGTGGCCTCTGGGCAGAGACTGGTGGTCCAACACTCACATATCTGGAAGCTACATGTTATAAACATATTTAACTTGCTCACACAATGGAGGTCCCTCAGGAGACTTATTGTAGTTGAAGGCTGGCATTTGATGAAAGTGCCCATACGTGGGAAGAACTTATTTAATTTGTTCTATATAGCTCAAGAAAGGAATTTCCAGGCTCACCTGCTTGCTTACTTGCCTCCCCCCATCTCCCTCCCTCTCTTCCTCCCTCCCTCTCTCCTCCCCTTCCTTTTTCCTTTCTTCCTTCCTAAAAGCTGTCCCAGATGTGGGTGGAAAGGGAAAGTAAAGAATGCAAATATGAAGTTGTGTCAGTAATCAAATATCAGAAACTGACTCGATCTCCTTAATGTATTCTGATTACGTGTCATACTTTGGACTTGAGTTCAGGTTAATTTAACCTTTCTTCAATGTAATCTTATGAAATTAACCTTATCCAGAAATGTCAAAATCTTGGAAAAAACATTTCAACTGAATAGTGTTTTAGTTATACTCACTAGGCATTGATGCCTTGGAAATGCAAAGTTTAAAAAAAGTATTGTATTAGTTCTTTGAGAATTTGATGTATCCTGATTTGATCATATTTACCTCCCTCTCTCAACTCTCGCAGATCCAGCCTCCTTCTCTACCTAGTCCACTTTGTGTTCTTTTAAAAATAAAAGCCATCAAGACCAATTTATTCACCCAAACATTCTTAGACGTGTTGCCTTCTACTTTAGTATGGTTGGCTTGTGAGTCTTGTGCATGCTGCTGTAACTACTGTTTGCTTGTAGCCATCTGCTGCCTCTGGTTCTGGCACTCTGTCTTCTCTTTGGAATCACAGTGTCTACTAGGGGCGATTTTGTCTACAAACACCACAGATTAACAAAGAAAAAAACCTCAGTTTTAAGAATGTGTTACTTCTTTTGGAGTCCTTGGTCAATGAGGTTTGAGGTTCAGTGAACCCCCCAAACATTCCAGGCTATTTCCAGTGTGTGTGATTACCCTCCATAAGTTAATGGCAGGACCCTATTGCTGAAGACACCATCCATGTATGTGTGTTTTAGTACATTCAGAGATCAAACAAAAAACTTCATCCCTACTTACCAGCCTTCAGAGTGTTAAAGGATACTACACAGGCTACTCGAGGAGAAAAGCAGTCACAACTCTTACTGTGCTGCAAACTCTGTGAGCCACAATAATGACTGGCTTGGTAAGATACGCCCACAGGTACAATAGTGGCATGAACATCATAGAGCTAACCAACCACTTTCTGATTTGATTTAATTCCCACTCTACAACATAAAACCCCTACCTGGCCTAGCTAGGCCCTAGCACCATCATTCTGACAAACAGACATAATGTCAAAACAACTCCTAATGACTTATTATTTTGCCTACAGCTTCTATCATCTCTCAATCAAGATCAGAGAAGCTGCTACCTTAAGTAAATTGTGATTAATAAAATAACCCACAACTGGCCAAGTTGCACAGAAAACAGGATGGCAGAATGCCCATCCTGAAATTGAACATATACATATATACCATCCCCTCAAGGATCAGGAACTTCAAAACTTTTAATAACACATTTTTAAAAGTAGAGCATTATAAAGTCAAGAAGAAAAATTCAGTGTCAATCCAATTCAACTGTTTCCTCCAGATTACCATAATCCATTAACTTTCTTTTTTTTAATTTAATTTTATTAATTTATTCATATTACATCTCAATGGTCATCTCCTCCCTTGTATCCTCCCATTCCTCCCTCCCTCCCATTTTCCCCTTAGTCCCCTCCCCTATGACTGTGACTGAGGAGGACTTCCTCCCCCTGTATATGCTCATAGGGTATCAAGTCTCCTCTTGGTAGCCTGCTATCCTTCCTCTGAGTGTCCCCAGATCTTTCATTTGAAAATAGCCTCTCACTTGTTCACCAAATGGTTTCAAAAAACACATAAATGTTAGTTTCTATTACACCGTATCATGTTAGTTAAAAGGAGTATACTGTATAGTTCAAAGTAACTGGAAAGCAAATTTTCTAAATGTGTTCATCACAAAGTGATGATACTTAAGGTGATAGAAATGATAATTACCTGGATTTCATCAGAATACAATGCACACATATAAAACATTACAACAGAGCCCACAAATATACAACATTAGTATTTATCAGGTAAAACCAACACAATAGATCATCAATATAGTATGGACCCATGTATAAGCCCAGGTGGTCAGTCAGATTGACAATAAGAAAAGAGGAATATTTGCTTCTTGATCTTTCATTGATCATATTGCCATGAAACACATGAAAATTCACTTCAATATAGTTTTATTAATTCGCCACTTCAACTAAAACATACATTTACTATCTGGGAACATGCTTTTAAATCTTACATTCAACAGGCAGGAGCAGGTGACTCTCTGAGTTTAAGACCCAACTGATCTGCAGAGTGAGTGCCAAAGTAACCAAAGCTACACAGAGAAATCCTGTCTTTAAAAAAAACATAAATAAATAAATAAATATTTAAATGAATGTTATAATAAAACTTACTATCTCCTTTATGTGTGATGACTTAATACTGTTCTTATATTTAGAGATCTCAATTCCAAATTATTTTTATACTGTGATCAAGAGCTTGATCAGGAGACATTTTTCATCTTGAGCAAGCTGGTGCTAATAGTTTTTACCTTCATAGGGTCCAGAACGAGAGAACCAGTATCTTTATACCATCATCATATAAAATTAAAAGTCACAGCTTTCTCTTGCTTCAAAACCATTAGTTATTTTGGTTTTGAAAAATATTTTCCCTTGTAATCTTGACTTCAGTTTTTCTCATCCTTTTTTTTTTCTGGTACTGTCACTCTCATTCATTTGTGTATTCATTAAGTTGTCAATACTCTTTGAATGTTTACTCTATTTTTGGCCCTGTATTCCTGAGAAAATGAATAAGAAAGGCATGAATGTTCTTCAATTGTTTTTCTTTTAAAAATATCTGTAGCTGTTCTTTTCTTTTAGTTTTCTTTTTCTTCTCTTTTTATCATTTGCAATTGCACTCAAAATTGCATTTTTTGAGAACATCATAGCACTTTTGAGTCATAATCTCTTTAGGAGTCTCCTGCTATGAATAATGCATATCTTCTCTCTAAACATTCTGCAGACGTTCTTATAATGTAGGGTGCATGATTCATAATATTCAGCTTTCTTTTATTTGGAAAACCTAAAATTCAAGAAGACGCGGTCACTTTCTTTTAAAGTTCACATTAGTGTCCCTTTATCTTTTATCCTTCTTATAGTTGAACTAGGCCAGAAGCGATTGTTTCTTTGTCTTCTCAGGGGTTGAATTGGCATTAACGATGGTCAAGAATCTGTTAAATAGTTGTTTCTCAGCCAGATAAGTGTTTGCCAAACACATGGATGCTTTAAGCATTACCTTTTCTTCCTTCTGCTTGTGGGAACAGAAAAGTCACCTTCTAGAGGGGCTATAATTGTTGAACGACGGTGAGCACACCATCATGGCCACCAGCATTGATGCAATGCTTTCTAGTGTAATGCGCCCCCCTCAGAGGTAGCTATTTCCCCCTCAGAGGTAGCTATTTCCCCCTCCGAGGTAGCTATTTCCCCCTCAGAGGTAGATATTTCCCCCCTCAGAGGTAGATATTTCCCCCCTCAGAGGTAGATATTTCCCCCTCAGAGGTAGATATTTCCCCCTCAGAGGTAGATATTTCCCCTTCAGAGGTAAATATTTCCCCTCAGAGGTAGATATTTCCCCCTCAGAGGTAGATATTTCCCCCTTCAGAGGTAGATATTTCCCCCCTCAGAGGTAGATATTTCCCCCTCAGAGGTAGATATTTCCCCCTCAGAGGTAGATATTTCTGTGCAAAGTTAGTTATCTCAAACTTCAACACTTTCTGCTCCTTAAAAAAAAAAAAAGTCTGTTTCTTTCGGACGTGACACATCTTTGATTACTTTGTTCTAATTGAGAGGATAATCAAATCTTAGTCATGATTTTATTTCCTTGTTATGTATAGTGGTGGAGAAGTTCTACATCTTGATCCACCACAGGCAGCAAAATGGAAACTGTGAGCCACTAGGCAGGCTTCAGCTTCTGAGACCTCAAAGTCCCCCTCCCCCATGTCACACTTCCTCCAACAAAGCCACATCTACTCCAACAAGGCGACACCTCCTAATAATGCCACTTCCTATGGGCCAATTTTACTAAAGCTACCACAGTGCCTATAATAGCAACAGTATAAAACGTTCTCATGATTGAACATTAGCCTGTGTTAGGCACTTTCTCAGGCCCATTCAGATGGGATAGCAAATCTGGTTGTAAATGTAGAATGGCCACAGTGCTCTAGCATTGGCAGCCTCAGTTGTTAAAATGGACAATTTATTTCTGGAGAAGTTATCTTTTAGAGAAGACAAAAAAAAAAAAAAAAAAAAAAAAAAAAAAAAAAAAATGATGAGTAAATGACCAAGAAACTTTCAGATAAAATGAACTTTTCTAAGATGACCCAGGGGCATTTTCCTCAAGGGCTATAACCGTGTATCAGCTAGGATATTATAAAGAGACAGTAGTAGAAACTGAGTCCAGAATATTAAATAATATGGAAATCTGGTTTTTATGCAAAATACAGAAGAGTTCTGTGACATGTTAGCTAACAACCTAAGCATGGGGAAAAATGTAGCTTCATAGATGCCTACTCTGGCACTTGGTGTAGTTAGCTCTCTGCCGGCAACATGGCTACAGCATTTCTTTGTGTTGTGTCCTTACATATCTTGTGCAAAGTCCTTAGAAAAAAATGATAGATTGTCCCCATTCTTCTCATCAATTTGTTTATTAGCAGTATTCATCTTGTATCTTATTGTCAAAAATTGTTACTCAATGAATGACATTACCCTGATTACCCTAGGTTTTAAATTTTAGACCAGTTATGTGCCAGAGTTTCAGTTTGAGTCAATGTTTCTAAGTGTATGAGTGAAGAGAGAAGGCTAAAGATTTTTTTTAAGTTAGGGACAAAAAATAAGGACAGATCTGAGAAGGCACTGTTGGCTATACTAGGCCTAGTCTTGAGTAAATGGGGAGTCAGTGATATGAGGAGCTGGGGGAACAATATTCAGGTGAAGTGAACAAATCCGAGTTCTTGAGATTGAGAAGTGGCTGAGCACGGTCATGGGACAGAGAGATGTGTGCTTGCCACATGGTCCCTTGATATCACAGGCAGGAGAATTGGATGAAGTGAGATGTGTTGGAATATTTAATTAACTGGGTTGGGTTCAGGAGCTATATTCCTTTGATCATGTAACAGACTTATGCTTTTATTTTTTTCCTCATTTAACTTTGTAGAGATTACCTAGCCAGTGTCTCAGTTTCATCTTCTTTAAAACACATAAAAATTATATAACTTGTGGAACTATTGAAAGATGTAAAATGAGATAAGAAACCTGGAACAGTCATAGGGGAGGGTAATAAGGGGATAATGGGAGAGAAGGAAGAATGGGAGGATACAAGGGATGGGATAACCATTGAGATGTAACAAGAATAAATTAATAAAAAATTAAAAAAAAAGAATAGTTACTTGGATAAAGATGTGGTCTATATCCATTAAAAAAAAAAAGAAAAAAGAAAAAAGAAAAAAAGAAACCTGGCATCAAAACCAGCACTCGGGAAGGGAGAGGCAGGCAGATCTCTGTGAATTCAAGGCCAGCCTGGTCTACAAAGTGAGTTCAGGACAGCCAAAGCTACGCAGAGAAACATTGTCTGGAAAAAACTGGAAGTAAAAAAGAAAGAAAGAATTGGCCCAAGAATGCAACAAAGTGTGATGGTTAGTGTTAATTGTCTGCTAGAGTCACCTGAGAGATAGGCTTCTGGGAATGTTTGTGGAAAATTATCTTGATTAGATTATTTAAGGTGCCACTCTGGGTGGCGCCATTCCCCATGGCATGGCTTATGAGCTGAGAACCAGCATACACTGTTCTATGTCTGCTTCCTGATTGTGAATGCAATGGGGCCTGCTGCTTCAAGCAAGTTATGCCTCGATTGTGCAGCCAGGATGGACAGTATCCTTCCCTTTCTCCCTTCAGATGCCTTCATCAGAGTGTTTTTCACAGCAGCTGAAAAAAAAAATGAAGATGTGGGTAAATGATCATTAAACACGAGGCGTCATTATACCCTTGGTTTGGAGACAGTATAATATAGGGTCTTAACATTGTAATAAGGTTTAAAATTTTTATTTAAATTAAATTGCCCAGAAACCATTGAGAGATATATGTAGACATGATTTGACATTTTTAGATCTTTAAAATAACTTCTTCCTGCCCTGTGTAGATCTGAATGTGAGAGAAGAGAGTGGCACAGAGTATTAGGAGGAATTTTGAATGGGAATGAAATGCTGAGCCAGGAAACCAACTAAATTTAACTCCTTATGTTTAATCTTGTAGTTAAGAGAAATAGAGATCATTGAGTATCTGAGTTGGAAAACTAGGGTAATGTCTGTGCTTGTCTCTAAGATAAGGAAGAACCAACCCTATTGGGTTCATAAAACTATTGAAGGATACCATGGAAACAAACTGCTTAAGAGCCCTGCTTTCAGATTCCTTGCCTTAAACCTGTTCTTCTTCATTTCTGAAGAGAGCTTTCCTGTTATTATGACTTCATGGTGAGCCACACTATCCAAATTTACATATTCAATCTTATGACAGAACAATTTGTGAAGATGATCTTTAGCAGACTAGTTACCATGGAGCAGAAGTGTGAGCATAAAGGATTTAGCACTACTTTGTAGACTATGTCAAAGCCCGGCTGTTACGGTCTAGGAAGTCTTCTAAGGAGTGATGTGCAGTTATTTTTATTTTCACCTCTCTCTCCATCTCTTTCTTTCCAAATGTTAGTGCCTAACTTTTCCTGAAGATGGAAAGTAATGTTAACTTCTTTTGATCTGAGAGTCAAATTGAAAGTAACCACTACAGTGAAACCTCATTGGAGAGCCTTTGGTATGATCCAGATGGCCTGTGTGAGAGGCAGAAAGGTCCCATCTACCTGTTTCTGAAATACCCCATGAAGATGTGTTCAACAATTGGATGTCTCTCTCACACATGCTACTGAATATTAACAACATTTCAAAATTAAAATGTATTAAATTTCACAAAATTTTACCTAGTCTTATTTTATTGACAATAAAACACAAAACCTTCCTTTTTTTTTTCCTCCTGGAAAGATTTACTATAATACTTGAATCAAATATTACTGTAACTCAGAGGATATAAGGATGGATTGATAAATAGACAGATAGACATATATGTATATACAGAAGCTGATTGACACAGAGACAGATAGACAAACAGCAAACTGGCATATGGAAAGGTGAGGTGGTTGGCATGCCACTAGCATTCAGGTACTAAGTTTTCTTATAACATGGATGAAGTAAGAAAATTGCTTCTTTTACTTTTCCTTTAAAAGTTACTATAGCACAAAGGTTTTTTTTTTTTTTTAATGAAAAATATGTAAAGAATGAGGAGGAGAAAGAAGAGGAGGAAGAGAAAAGAAATTAGAGTTGAATTTTTTTTAAGTGAAGAAAAAATTTCAGAATAAGAACTTTTTAGACTAGAATAGAATATATTCAAATATTTTCAAGCCTTCTTTCCTTAACTTAACTTTTTTTTTTTTTTTTAATTTTCTCAACAGAACATATTTCACTGTCAGTTTTGAGTCTGTATCTTTCTGGTTTCAACATTAAAAGACAGTGTTTCTACTTCCTGATAGTTCCAAATGGAAAATAAGCCTGTAAAGAACTCAAACAGGACAGGTTAGGAGGGAGACCTAACTGCTGCCAAAGCCCTGTGCAGATTAGCCAAGGCAGAGCAGTCCCATAGCAGGCCCAGGTCATAGGTTTACTGGGAACTAAGGTCATTCCCAAGGGAGGAAGGGCTGTGGTTCTGGGAGGCTGACAGGGAGAAGCCAAGCTGAGTGAACCATTGAATAAACAAAGCACAGTCACTGAGGAGCACACCTGCAAGATGGCCAGATGAAATGGCTGGTCAGCTTAGGAATGGGGAAGAGCGATGACCCAGACCAACCCTCTCCTGCATTTTCAGTCACTTAAACTCATTTTAAGTGATTTTCTTGATAAATTTAGATCCTTAACTCAAGATCAGCACTTTTCCAACAATCCAATCTCACTAAATTGCTTTGCTTTTTATGTCTCTGTCTTTATTTAGAGAAACACATTTTTTTCGTGTCTATTGTGCTTAGGGCTTTCTTTTCCACTGAGTCATCTAGTGTGTCATGGATATGAACTGCTTTAGGGGGCTAATCTCTAGTTCCTTTCTACCCTGAGATTGATTCACACAGTCTAGACCGACTCACTCAGAACGTATGGCGGCACAAGTCGGGAGGGAACTTTACTTCTACTCTGAGTGAGATTCAGAGAAGGTGGGTGGTATACCAAAGTCACATCTGTATGCCAGAACTGAAAACTAAAGATTGCCCTGGGTCCAGGTCTTTTTATTGCACAGGCCTAGTGGAAGGGAGGGGAGTGTTAAGTTCTCAGTGCAAATGTCAAGCTCAGGCTAAAATCTCCCAGTTCACTTTGCTGAGCACTCTGAAGGAAAAAGTTAAAGTTTTGCCTTTGGCAGGGCACAGAGTGGCTTGGGTAAAGAGAGTTTCTTTGCTCTTTTCCCACAGGTAAATCTTCCTGTGTTAAGCCCATCACCCCATTGTGAGCATAGTAGAGCAAAGAGCACGGCATACCCTGTCCCTGTCCAGCCAGAATCTAATAACTATTTCTCCCTCTACTGCATAGCCACTGGTGCTGCAGCATCCTGGTCCTCCTCATTCTCCCTGCTTCTCAAATGGCCTCCTTCCAACCCTGCATCACCATAGTGATCGGTCTAAAATGCAAATTCATTCTCATCATGCTCCAGCCTAAAATAGTGTGGTGCCCACCCCTTCCTGCAAACCACACCGGAAAGCTTGTTCCGCTCACACCAGCACCCCTCTTTGCCTCTTTAGCTTCAGTTACTACCAGACCTAGTCCCTGAAGTGAGACTTTACATTTAACCTAATAATTACAACTCCTAGTGGTTACGAGACTGGGTTCTCTATTCCTCTTCACGTATAGGCACAAGGACTTATTGAAGTGGTTGCCTTTTAAACAAGACTAGGCCTAAAAGTCAAAAGAAGCAAAGCTATTTAGTAAACAAAATTAATGTTTTATAGAAAAAGCCCTGCAAGTTCAAAGGATTGCACTTATAATTTACTCCATTATTTTTTGAAGCTCAATTCATTTCTAGCATAATGTTATCATAGAAATGGATTTTTAAGTTTACAGGCTGATTTGAAGCTTTGGGGAACATGTGGGCACTGAAATGCAAGGCCAATTTTTGACTAAATGCAGATGAAGAACTTGCCTCTGGGAGTATTTAAGTTTTCTGGGTTTTTCGACATTTTATACATTTCTACTCCAGTCTCATGTGTGAGAAAAAAGCAGGTGAAACAAGCAATAAGAACAATTGCTATTGAGGACAGAGGACGACAGCAAGCCATTCTATACATAGAAACAAAGAGGACCAGAAGACATACAAGTGGCTATCTGAATTAAATCATCAACTTTTACATCCAGGGATCTCCCTGGAAACAGAAGGACCTGGTGCCTTTCTCAGCTGTCAACTAGCTGTATTCCTTGAAATATATGTGGAACTGTAGAAGTAACTGCATGACTTTAATATTCTCTGTTATCTAAGGAAGCTAAAGAGAGGACCTATCTAGGAGAGAGGGGACCTAACTTAGTGGCACTAACTCTTAATCTTTAGGAAGGCTGAACAGAAAAGGTCAGAGGCCATCCTAGTTTCAGTATCTTTGGGGGGAAATTTGGAGACAGAGTGGAAGCAGAGGGTAAAATAACCAATGCTGAGGGCAGGAGCCATGTTTTAACTGGCTATAACTAGAGAACAAGGCAAAATCATTAGTTGTCAGACCGATGGAGTATAGGCTCCACTTTTCTGATTCTAACAACTTTGGCCTGCCTTGAATTTTGGGCTGGGTGATGTCAGGCTGCCTTTTTCAAGCACCAGTGGTTCAGGCTAAATGAGTCAGAGGCAGTGAATGATGCCCTCATTTCTGATTCATTGGCCTTCTCTCTTCACTGCTCCCTGGACCATGTCTGGCACAAAGAGACACATTACAGAAATTTATTGCAGAAAACATAACTTACTGCTTTCATTGTATCTATAGTTTAGAAAACAGATGTTTCAATACAGATGGTTACCAAGACATTCTTAATTTTAAAGACATTTCCCCCTTATACACCATTGACTTCTTGTGACCTTACTGTCTTCTGGTCCCAAGTATGAGCCTTTATCTGCAAGGTCATGACTTTGTCCTGATGGCTTCTACACATGCAAAACCTGGTAGTACTCAATGTATAACTATTTTACAAAGTCACGTCTTTATCTCAACATGTGCGTTCTCATTTTTGTCTGACTTCTTCCTCTCCCTGGATGATTCTCTACATTTATGGAACAGTTATTCACTGGACCCTATGGCTCTTTTGGAGGGACACCGTTTAAGCCATGTGGGATGATATTTTTAACTGTACAGACATTCATATTCTCTTCATTTCTAGTCAGTTAATATGGTCTGCAGCTGGGTGATAATTTCCTCAGAATTTAATTGTTCCATCACAGAGGGAAGCTCTTTGCTACTCCAGATATAAGCATCTCATAAGTCCCAGGAAGTTCCTGAAACTTACAAGATTGATGAGGCTCTTCCCAAGGTTATACAGACAGTATAGAGAGGAGGCTATCTGACCAGCCCAGGTGCCCGGAAGTGACTCTCCTCCTAATTGATCTGCCTATAAGTCATGCCAGAGCTCCAGAAAAGCAACTTTCATGAGCTGTCACACTATTATGATGAGATTTTTGGTGGTGCCTCTACTTTTGGATCATCCATAGTCCTGTAATTAACCCCGGTAGATTCATTGATTCACCAAGTTTAGCTTTGGTGCAATAGTTTTTGATCTGTCTGCCACTGGTTCTGTATTTGGGTGAATAGTCATTTGTTTAGATTTCCTCAGGAGAAGTCACACAGCACCTTCTCACCCTCCATCAGGTTTTCCTACCTAGAACATCTTTCTTGTTCCCCTGAAGTCATCTCTGTTCAAACTCTTTTCTCTCTCAAGCAGGTTATTACAGTTTCCCTGAAGCTTTTCCTGTCCTCAGTCTTTGCCATCTGCAAGTCATCCAGCATTCTGATACAGACATTTTCTCCACAGAGAATTTCTCCAGTTACCAGCTTGCTGACTTATATGCAATCTTAGGATGTACTATTTTGCAAATGATTTGAAAACCAGAGAAGTCACCACATTTCTTGCAAACCTGTAAATCTGGATCCTTTTTTTTTTTTTTTTTTTTTGCCTTCTGGGTCTTTCTTTTGTGCCTTTATTCGTGGTAAAGCTCTTAGCTAGTCTTACCTTTGCTCCTTGCTACCTGTTGGGGCTCAAAATTTCTTACTAGTTGACTCTTTGCTGGCCTAGTATTTTTATTAGGTATGCCGTTTTATATATGCTTTACTGTTTGTTATTTCTAAAATTATTTTTCATTGCTGGTGCTGAACCCAAAACCTTGTGCTTACCAGGAAGGGGCCTGAGCTGACTATTCAACCCTTTCCTCCAGTGATCAGAAGTTTGAAGATATGTTATAAGCTCACTGACATTGTGATCTTGCCTAATAATTCTAAGAATGTGCACCATTTTGTGGGCTTAATAAATATGTTACAATGCCTAAAATACCATTGCTGTATTTTATTATGTCATTTATAGTCACCAAATTCTAGATATTTAAATGCCCCCCTCCTAGAAATACTGCTATATGCAGCTGTTCTGTAATACTTGTGTTCTAACATATTTTGGGCTGGCTTCTCAAAAGACAAAATGGCTAAAGAGAGAAGAGACTCTTTCTGCGTTTCATTCAACAATGTTGCAAGCATGCCAAACTCATTTTAATTCCACGATGCTATTCCAGAGGCAAATTTAGTACTCATTATTCAATATGTAGAATTTACGGTCATCGTTTTTATTCTTGCATTTTAATAGTTGATAAATGAACCCTGTTTACTACTCTCATATCCAGATTTTGTTTTACTCTGCTTACTTACAATTAGTAACAGTAGCAGTGATGGTGAAAGCAGTTGGTATAATAGCATCAGTAGAAACCAGGATGGTATGGACTGTTTGCAAAGAGTTTTGTGTACCCCAGAGTGCTATGATGAATGGACCTCTTTAGTTACTCTTATGTTTGCTTATGATATGTTGTTACTTTCTATAACAAGATCAGTAAAATTGCTCAAAACAATTAATAACTTGTATAAGGACTGTAGTTAGTGCACATGGCAGATCTGGAAGCCATATGGACATTGAATTTCAAAATGGGGTCTAGACTGGTATTATTTAACACAGCAAAGTCAAGTGAGAATGGTTTATTATAGGTTTAGTTATAGTATTTGTGTATTTTATTGTGATCATATATTATCCTGTGATTTCATGAGATTAATTGAATCCTGACTTTTTTCTGGAGTCACTGATTCTGATGTACGGCCTATAAAACTTTAAAGAATGAAGTTGAGGAATTCAGAAGTTCTAAGTCAAATAATAATATCTTTCACTCTTTCTTTCATTAGACATTATTTTTAATATTCTGAGCTATTTATAAATTCTTAAGTAGACTATAATATTCTAGAGCTCACATTAATTTTGATATTTTCAGTCCTTAAGTAGGAAATCAAAGAAAATATGTTTACTGAAAAGCATGGTACAGTTTGCTAGAGGGACTTTCTTTCTTTCTTTCAAGAACATTCATGATGGGGATTGTGGAACTCAGATTATTTTGTTGAATTAATCTCTGTATAATCTCGTCCTTCTTCGCTGTTCGGCTGTTCGAGATCCTGCTCCGAATGTGGTCTTGGCGGCACAGCTGCTGTGTATGTTGAAGATGTAATGTGCGAATCTGGTCCACGGTCAAACCCGCTGCTGTCTGGCAAGTCTTAGCTATTTGTGGTTCATTTTGTAGTTCCATGTGACATGCGCATGATCTGTTCTTGGCACTGAGGTTGAAAAAGGGAAACATTTCACATATAAATAAGACTCTTTTGTTTTAGCCTTTTAGAAGCTTCTCCATTTTTAGCTGTTTCTAGTCAGTATGCACTTTGTTTTCTACTGGTTCAAGTCTGTCAGTGGTGGTACGGTTAGAGGAACAGGGGTTCTTCGCTTTCACCTCTTCCTTGAACTGCAAGATTCATAACTCTCTTTTTAAAAGGTCTCTAGGGATGCCTCAGATAATCCCAGAGAGGTTTCTTGCTTGAGTTATGGAATCATGATCATGAACTTGATTCTGGGAATTTTTACAAATGTGCCTCTTGCCATTACACAAAGTACAGCTCCCAAATATTTACAATACCAAAGCCAGGGTTGTAGAGGAGTTTGGAGCTGTTCTAGTTCTCTGAGATAGATCATCTGAGAACACTTAGATGACCATGGGTGCCGTGAAATGGGCAGGCTTCCTGTCTGTTTCTGCCACAAACTGGCCTGGTACAATTCACAGTCATGTATTTCTGAGATCTTACAGAACCTTCAGTTTTGTCACCATAGTTACTTATCATAGCTTGGGGCTAAAGGTTATCTTTATGGTAGTGAGTTGATAGACTTGAAATTGCTTCTCTTCTTTAGCCTAAAGTCGAATTTCTTCTCAGAGGGGATCACATTGCACTTATTGAAGATGATGTTCCAATGTTATAAAAAGTTTTCAGTGGCTGTCCAGATAGCAAACTGTCTCTGTACAACAATTCCACAATCCACACCTGCCCTTAAAGTGTAGCTAAGTACCAATATGCTCACATGTTACATGCAAACTAAATCTGCATGCCACTGGAATTCCTGACCCATATGTGCTGGCTCAAAGAGCACTCTTTTGTAAAATACAGTATCATTATATTCTGGTGAATATAATAAGTTTTTCTTATCTAAGTAAGGATCCTTGCCAGAAGATTCTACTTTCATTTTCTTTCTCTTTTCTCCCTTCCCATTTCACTTGTTTCTTCTTTCCTACTTTCCTTCCTTCTTTCCTACTTTTCTTCCCCCTCCCTTCCTTATTGTATTGACTATTTCCTTGTGTAAAATGAGAGTGAGCTTTCAGTTTAAGTCAGAGTTCATTTCTCATCAGTAAGCCAAACATAAACCAAGTCAGCATTGGGCCAACAGAAAGAATATTCAAACCTAAGTAGGAACAAGATGAACTGTTGGTGTAAAAAATGCATTGCCTTCATGTTTTTGGCATTCTGCCAGGCCTGTTTGTTGTCACACCTACAGAGCAAAGCAGAGTTCATTAAACTAAGCCCCATCTTTCCTCATATATATTCAAAATGACTCTCAGGCAACCCAAATGCTTTCTGGTACCTGAGATGTTTCCCAACTGAGTGTCATCTTCCCCCAATGGACGCTTACCTCTAAGGAAACTCCTTCAGTATCTAAGTAAGTATCTAGTGGACAATTCTGGATGAGATGCCAGCTCTCCAGGGAGAATGGTGCCGTGTAGGCCATATGTGGGGGAAGGAATGCTCCTTTCCTTGCAGGTACCAAGACATACAGCAGTACTGTTTTAGAGTGGCTATGCCCCTTGACTCTAGACTGGCATTTGGTAGTAGCTCATCCTGTCATCACTTAGGTCTACAAACAGCTCTACTTCCAAAAAAAGCAAAGCAAAACAACAAAACCACTGCCTTGATTCTGCTGGTTACTGCAGATAAATAACATTCTCTAGTTAATTTGAACTTGTTCTCATTTCCCATTATGGTCACACTGACACAATACACTGTGCATTTAGGATTTTCCAGAGTTACAGTCTTATGATATGCTGCCTTTCACTTAATTTTTATTTCTGTCTGAAAACCGTCATTGGAAAATTGAAGAGTTAGAATTATGACATTTTGTGAATATTAACCAACAAATTCAATTTTTTTGACAGAATTGACTTAGGTGAACATTCATATTAGATAATAAGAAAACTTTATTCCCAAAAAACTATTTATTAAACATCAGGCATTGTTCTGGATGCCCACTGCAGTGAGGAAGTTCTGAGCTGTGAGGAAGATTGCATGCACACGCCACTGCCTAAGTACCAAGCTGGAGGGTCTGTGGAAAACCTCACTCTTTCTCCATGAGGCCTGAAGAAAGGAACAACTTGACACAATAAAGAACATGTCAGTGAAGATATTTTTAAAATATGTTATTTTTAATCTGAAACACTGTCCTCCTACCAGCACCCTGAATAATTTCTAATAGTGAATCTATCCTTCTTACAAGGACACTAACATTATAACAATAGTAAAAGTATAAAAACATGAATAAGAAATACAAGAAAAATCTATCTGAGCTAATTATCTAAAAGTTTGAACAGATGATCTCTCTACTACTCATCCTAGAGTCTTCTTTAATTGTATATTGCTTAGTGAATACCAAGATGTGCTTGAAAACTGTTACACAGTCCTGGAGAAGACTTATTAAAGTCTGGGTGGCTGGCCATCACATTGTGAGATGGATCTCCTTAGGAAGGGGAAATGGAGTGGTTTTTGATGGACGTGGGGTGGAGGCGTGGGGGGGCGATGAATAGGAAGATCAAACAGCGATGGGAAAGAAGGAAGGGATGAGAAAGGGAAAAAGGGAGAGCATCCAAAGCTAAGGGTCATTTAAGGGATCATATGGAAGCCTAATAGAGTAGAAGCTTCCTGAAATATAAATGTTGATGAAAGTGATTGCAAGATAGGGGAGACCGAGCTCCAACTGGACATGGATCTCTCTCGATACCAAATGAAGCTTCTGGTTCTGGGAATAGGTTACATTTAACAGAGTTCTTGGCCAAAGGGGTGCCCATGGCAAAGCCCAGACAACCCAAACTATTTCCAAGGCTTTTGGTAGCTCTCCACAAACTGATGATGAGGCCCTATTGCTCAGGACAATGCCTCCACAACTGACTGGATATGAAGAATTCCAGCTGGTGCCTACCTGGAGCCTTCATGCCCACTTCATGACTAGCCTTGGTGACATGAGAATGCATAGAGTTAAAGTGCAATTTTAGACTCCTTTAGGAAAAAAATTAAAATATCCACACAAGAAAAGAAAAATCTTTGTCTTGGAGTAATACCTGACTAGCCAGATGGACTTTTCCTAACGTCGGCTTAATTGTGTGCACTGGGCCAGAAGTAGAAAGACTTCAGAGCTCACTCGCTACCTTTGTATGAGAGACTATGTTCCACAAGTCACTAAATCCAATTCTAGAATGTTCATTGCCGACCAAGAAGTAAAGCCCCAGTAAGGTCATCAGACTCCAGGCCTAGTAAGATTAAGCAGATTCATGACAAACCCCTTGCTGCGCCCTGAGAATGAAATCACCAGGCAGCCAGCAAGGCACAAACGTGAAACCCATACAACCGTGGGGAGCTTTTGAAGTAATTTTTCAAGCAAGTAAGCTGTAAATATTCTTCTTGTTGTGATTTTCGTCCTTGGTTATTTACATTAAATAGCATAATGGCCATAAAGGGGTTGGAAGGTTTTTAAAAACAAAAGGCACTGAACAAATATAAAGTGCTTTGATAGGGTCTGTGAGTACTAATTGGTAATGGTGTGCTTTTGGCCAGCACACATGGCTAGAACACACATCTATTACGTGATCCTTAAAAAAAACATAATGGTTCACAGCCTGACTTTTTTCTTTGAAAACAGCATTTCCATTCAATGGACTCCTCCTCGGTCCTTCCTGAAGTTGTGAGTCATGCAGGTCACTAGTGATGCCAGCTGCAGCTTTGGTCTCTCAGAATGGACCATGTACCATTAATTTGGTAATCTAGGAACTCCTCCACAATGCACAATTTTAGATGTGTCAGTTGTGTCTAACAGAGAATCTTTCTCTAATCTTTTTGTAAATTCCCTTCCTCGGGGCACAAAGTGGAAATGAATCCTCTTTCTCTAATGTCCCATAAAATAGTGTTATCATAATAGAAATGAGTTTGAAAGGCAGAAATAATAGGGTTTGGTTTCCACGTCAGCCAGTTATGAACTGGGGGGGTCTTCATACAGGGTCGTTACTTCTTTCAGTAAACTGACTGAAATAGAGAGTGGAGACTGGGAAGAAGCTCCCATGTGAGGGGAAAAGCAAGATAGGAGAATGTCTCGGTCACTGTGACACCTTCCAAGTTACTGGATCCTGAATTCCACTTTTGTGATATTAATATCTGCTTCACACAAACTTTGTAAAATGCTGCCTAGTGATTGATGAAACACCAGTCAAATTCATGATCGCTGTGCAGTTAGAGAGACAAATGTAATGGGTGCTGCTGGGGGCAAGGGCACAGACTCCTCATCAGAGAAATAATATAATCAGTACAGATAAAGTAATGAGAATCAATCAGTAAACAGAGCAAATGACCCAGAAGAGATAAGAGAAAAAATACTAGATGGCAAACCAACTTTCTTCTTCTTCTTCTTCTTCTTCTTCTTCTTCTTCTTCTTCTTCTTCTTCTTCTTCTTCTTCTTCTTCTTCTCCTCCTCCTCCTCCTCCTCCTCCTCCTCCTCCTCCTCCTCCTCCTTCTCCTCTTCCTCCTCCTCTTCCTTCTTCTCAATTTCTTAAGTGATTTAGATTTTTTTCATACATTATATTCTGATTACAATTCTCCTTGCTCAACTCTTCCCAGATCCTCCCCCACCTCCGCCACTCAAATCCACACCCTTTATTTCTCTCCTTAGGAAACAAATAAGCATATAAAACAATAATAATGAGATAGAAAACTGGAATGGAAAACACTAATGAACAAGCAGAGAAACAGCACATACAGAAGCAGAGAAACACAAATTTTCACACGCAGAAATCTCATAAAGCCACAGAACTGAAAACCATAATATATTTTCAAAAGACCTGTAAGGTAAAAAACAAAACAAAACAAAACAAAAACAAATAAATAAACAAAATAAAGAAAAATAAAAGACTGAGACAAAACCACTCCAAAACTGCAATTGGGTTGAGTATGTGTTGGCCATCTACTTCTGAGCATGAAGCCTGTCCCTGTAAGTAGTTTGAATAACCTGTGAGACTGTTGAAGGAAACCAGTTTTCCTTTGTGAGTAGTTCTCAGTTAGAGATAAGCTTCTGGGTTAGCTCAGGGCTAGTCTCCATTTCCTGTCTCAGTGCTGAGATTCTATGTGACCCAGACCCATGCAGGCCCTGTATGTGCCACCAATCTCTGTGAGTTCATATGTGTACCAGTCCTCCTGTTTCTAGAAGGTCTTGTTTCCTTGGTGTCCTTCATCCCTTCTGGTTCTTATAGTCTTCCTGCCTCCTCCACAGAATTTCCTGAGCCACGAGGAGAAGTATTTGATGGAGAGATCCCAGTAAGAATGGAGTGACCCAAGGTCTCTCTCTCTCTTTTATCATTGCCCAGCGGCGGGTCTCTGTATTTTTTCCCATCTGCTGCAGGAGAAAGTTTTTCTGATGATGGCTGAACAAGGCACTCTTCTATGAGAACAGAAGAATATCATTAGGAGTCCTTTTGTTGCTACGTTCTTTTAGCAGAAGAGTCGTATTTGGCTTTCCCCTAGGTCCCTGGCCTATCTAGTCTCAGGATCTTGGTCACTTGAACAATGTTGAGGACGGGTTCCATCTCATGGAGTGGGCCTTAAGTCCAATCAGATATTTTTTTGCTTTTCCCCACAAGCTTTGTGCCACTAGTGTTTCAGCATATCTTTCAGGTAGGTCATCATTGTAGATTTTTAAGTGGGTTGGTTACACATCTCCTCTGGTAGCATGCAATGCACCTTCCAGTACCACGAACACTAATTAGTAAGCATGAAGGCTCTAGCTAGGCACCAGTTCGAATTCTCTATGTTCGATCAGTTGTGTAGGTGCTGTCTTCAGTAATAAGGCCTCACCATCAGTTTGTAGAGAGCTATCTAAAGCCTTGGCAATAGCTTGATTTGTTTGGGCATTGCCCTGGGGCCCCTCTGGCCAAGAACTCTATTAAAAATATCCTATTCCCAGATTTGGAAGCTTCATTGGTTAATGAGAGATGTCCATATGCAATTGGAGCTCTGTCTCCCTATTTAGATCACTTTCATCAACATTTACATTTTAGGGAGCTTCTACTCTATTAGGCTTCCATATGACCCCTTAAATGACTCTTAGCTTTGGCTGTCCCTCCCTGTATTCCCTTTCTCATCTTCTCTTCCCTCTCCTCATCATTTGATCTTCCTATTCCATCTTCCTCGACTCCACCCCTATGTCTACCAAAACTATGTATTCTATTTTCCCTTCCTAGGGAGAGCCATGCCTGCCCCATGTTCCTTACTGTTTACCTAGCCTCTATGTTTAAATGGAGTGTAGGCTGTTTATGGAAGACTTAACCACGAACATCCATACACAAGTGAATTACATGACATATTTGTCTTTTGGGGGGGTGCTACCTCACTTGGAATATTTTCCTATCTCCAACCACTTACTTGCAAATTTCATTTTTTAAACATCTGCGTGATATTACATTGTGTAAATGTACCACATGTTCTTTATCCATTCATCTGTTGATGGATATCTAGTATGCTTCCAATTTCTGATTATTATGAATAGAAAGCATCAGTGAACACAGTTGAGAAGTATCTCTGTATATGTCCAAGTGTGGTATAGCTGGATCAAAGGTGAGAGAGAAGGGGAATTTAGATTATGACTTTAATTTAATTTTGCTATTGTTTCATATACTATATGGTCCCGAGAATAATCTGTGATTATTGTACTTTCGGTTTTGAATGAGTGAGTTCATTAAGCCTATAGCAAGCAAAAGCAAAATAGCAAATAGCAAGTAACTAAAGGAGCAGGTAGATAGAAAAACACCATGAAATTGGTCCTCACAATATCCAGCAGAGATGACTAGAATAGCTCGACTGCAAGAGCAAACTAAAGAAAATGTCATCAAATCAGGGGCTTACAAACATTCTGCAGAAACTGAAGCATCCTGGGGAGTTCCTGATTGAGCTGTTCTGCACAGGTGAGCTCCCAGGGGCCGAGCTTCTGGCTCTCTTGTTCCCACTGTGGGCCTCTCTGTCAGGAGATGGGCAATAGTAACCTCAGCTGGGTATGGTTTATTGCCAACTGCCTTTAAGGAAGCAATGCTTTCACTCTTGAGATGTTTTGCTCTTCTTTTCCCTCCTGCCATGAAGTTTGGGAGGTTAGCCTAATACCCACACATGGGGTATTGGAGTGCACTCAGAGACAAGAGATAGGGACAACACTGCTTCCAGAGCCAGCCTCCTGCTGAGATCAAGCAGCACATAGTAATTTACCAATATAATGTATGTTAGAATGCAGTTGGAATTTCTATATCACATCAGTCTGTCTTAGGAATTTATATTCATTACCATAAGTTGTTATTTCTGACTGTCTTTTGCTAATAATTTCCTGGTAATTGCTTTTTCTGATTCCAGATTTAAACATTTTGTGTCACATAGAAAGAACTTGTGAATGATATACAACCAAGTAAATTCAACTCAATCTAAGAATATTAACCTTAAAAGATTATTTGTGTGAGCATGTGGTGTGTATGAGTTCATATATGCATGTGACCATGTATGTATGTGTGATCATGTGTGTGTGTGTGTGTGTGTGTGAGAGAGAGAGAGAGAGAGAGAGAGAGAGAGAGAGAGAGAGAGAGAGAGAGAGAGAGAGAGAGAGAGAGAGAATGTGTGTTGAAGCTGGAAGACGGTTTTTAGAAGTTTAGCTCTCTCCTGGTCCTTTCGCTATGGCTTCCAGGTCATCAGGACTATGTGGCAAATGCCTTTTCCTACTAGAGCCACCCTGCAAGCCCCAAACAGTTGATTTTCCTTCATGACTTCAGGCATCTCATCCAAGATACTTGAGAGTGTCTATGGAGTGATCATCTCACTTTATTAACCTGAGAGCTCCTGGGGTGTGATCCTCCCACTTTGTCCCTTCTGAGAGCTCCTCACTTTATCTACCCTTTGTGACTTCTGACAAGTAGATGCACATATTGCCCTCGAGAAAGTATTCTAGCACCACCTTCTTAGGGTCAAATTTTAATCATAGAAAAATTCTTTATGATCTACATGGAGAACATTGCTTTATATTTTCTCATTTTTAATTATTTAAAACAAGTTTAAAATTTAAACATATTTTGATCCTATCCTTCCACTCCCCCAAGCACTTTCAGTTCCCCTCTCTATCCCTACCCACCCATCTTTACATTCTTTCTCAAAAAATAATAAAAACCAAAATTCTAATACAGCAACAGCACCCCCCAAAACAAGAAAAACACATCCCAAAATTTAAAACAAAACTGTAAGCAAACAAAAGCACACACAAAAAGACTACAGATCAATTACTCCTGAACATGAAGCCTGCCCTGAAAGGTGAATATCTCAGTGTCATTCTATTGGACAAAACTGATTATCCATCTCCCAGCAGGTTTAAGTGACAGTTCAGTTGTTAACAGTTACCTTAGTGGCTAGATCTTCCTTCCTTTCCTTCCTTCCATCCATCCTTCCTTCTTTCCTTCCTTCCTTCCTTCCATCCATCCTTCCTTCTTTCCTTCCTTCCTTCCATCCATCCATCCTTCCTTCTTTCCTTCCTTCCATCCATCCATCCTTCCTTCTTTCCTTCCTTTCTTCCATCCATCCTTCCTTCTTTCCTCCCTCCCTCCCTTCCTCTATAAAACTATAACAAGATAAAACATAATAAGAGAAAACAAAACCTATCACATTGAAGTTGGACAAGACAACCAACAGAAGGAAGAGAGGCCAAGAGAAGACACAGAAATCAGACTCACACTCAGGAATCCCATAAAAACACTGAACTGGAAGCTTTAATATATACACATGGAGTCTAGTGCTGACCCCTGCAAGCCCTGTGCATGCTGCCTCAGTCTCTGAGAGTAAATATGAGCTTTGTCTAGTTGATTGACAGAGCCTAGTTCTCTTCGTGTCAGCCATCTCCTCTGGCTCTTATATTCTTTCCACCTCCTTTTCTATGGGTTCCCTGAACACTGAGGGGGGAGAGATTTGATGGAGACATCCCATTTAAGGTGAGTATTCCAAGGTCTCTCACTCTTGCATATTATTTGGCTGCAAGTCTCTCTATTTGATCCAATCTGCTGGAGGAAGAAGCTTCTCTTATGATGGCTGAACAAGGCACCGATTTATGAGTATAGCAGAATATCATTAGAAGTCACTTTATCATTATATTTTTTTTGGCCAGTGTTACTTGGTTTTACTCTAGGTCCCTGGGTTATCTAATCTCTGGTACTTGGTTACTCAAGCAGAGTCAGGTATGGGTTTTATCTCATGGAGTAGTTCTTAAGTCAAGTAAGTTATTAGTTGGTTACTCCCACAAGCTTTGTGCTATCATTGTCCTAGCATATCTTGAAGATAGCATGCTATTGTAGATAAAGGGTCTATAGCTGGCTTGGTGTTTACATTTCTCTTTTGATAACATTGAGAGTAACTTACTGTACCAAAGATGTTGGAACATAGGGGTGTAGATTCTCTGTAGACACAGTGAACCAGAATAAGCATTTCCCCCTTATCTGGGTTTTCTTTCAAAGTATTTTATCACAGCTATAGAATAAATTAAGACAAGTGTGGGTGATCTCTACTTTGAAAAAAGTATTCTGTTTTCAAGACTATAAAAATTACTTGTCTATTTTTATCACAAGAATATACATCTTAGGTGCAAGAGATAGATATGATTCTATAGAAAGATAAGGTAAAATAGTTAGATAATGTCTTCAAAAACCTCAGAGGCTTACAGAATATGGCATTTAAAAATGAGGCCTGGTGGCACTCAGAGGAAGGATAGCTGGTTACCAAGAAGAGACTTGATATCCTATGACCATATACAGGGGGAGGAGGTCCCCCTCAGTCACAGTCATAGGGGAGGGGAGTAAGGGGAAAATGAGAGGGAGGGAGGAATGGGAGGATACAAGGGATGGGATAACAATTTAGATGTAATATGAATAAATTAATAAAATATATTTAAAAATAAATAAAAACGTTTTATAATTTTAAAGATTCACTGACAATGAGACGGTATTACTCCTGGTAATACCTACTCTACCTCAAAGAGGATGATGAGCATCAAAGAACCTCCTTATGGAGATGCCTCCAAATGTGGCAAACAAGCTCCTGGGAAAAATGTCCTCATTTCTACCACAGACAGAATTCTGCCTAAAAAAATGGCAAGCTTGGATGCAGGCAGAGTCAGTGGCCAAACTCTGCCAAGACAAGTTAAGCAAGTCCTCAATGGTTCCTGCCTCACAAATATGTGTCAGATATTACTTGGCCAGAAGGCTAAAGATGATGCTCCAGTGTCATAGAGAATTTTGGGTGACTATTCAAGTAGCAAACTGTCTCTATTATCTTCTCATTTGGAAATCTACTAACCTGCACTCCCAGTATACTCAGGTAATCAACTTTATTCCTTATCAAGTCTCTGATGGGTTGAAGACTAGATAGTTTAGTTTTATAATTAAGCTTAGTTGTTTAGGAGTTAAGATTTTTTAGGTCTAGATAGATTTTTTTTTAAGTTAAAAATGATGAGATTGATAGATATTGATTTACATTCAGAATTTTAGATGCATCAAGATAGGAAAGATGTTTTCTTTAAGACTACCAAATACAAATAGCCAAAATACTAAGAATGTAACATTTATGTATTTCCTGATTGTGACATGTTTCTTCTTGCTATAGATAGTTTATTGTACATATGTGTGATAATATAAATGTATATGTAAAAATAAAAAATATTTAATAAAAATAAAAAAGGAAAACTGCTCTTTTCTCCAGAGTCAGACAGTCTATAAGGCAATCTATATGTCTGCATATAAGGTATGCAGAAATATGGATGCTGTGAAAATGTTCCAATACTATCGTCTCATCTGCAACATTGCTAGTTATTGTGATGGCTAATTTTCATGGTCAAAATAGTTGGATTATGAAATATCTTGGGCTCTAGTGAGGCACTGATTTCCAGAGAGAGTTAAATGAGTTTGGAAGACATGCCCTGAATCTGGGCAGTCCTATCATACAGGCTGAGGGCTTAGACTGAATAAAAATATTAAAAGAAATGCCCAGTTGAGTTACAATTCTCCCTCTGCAACTTCCTGATCCATTGAGTGTGAGCAAACAGCTTTATGCTTTTACTGCCATGCCTTCCTTATGTTGTGGTCTGTACTCTCCAACACCAAGCCGAATCAAGTCCTTCAACCCTTCCATTGTTTTTATTAGATATTTAATCACAACAATGAGAAGAGTAATACATGCTGTTATTTAAAACATTGGTTATTATCAACCATCGAATCATTTACTATGTTGTCTGCTAATTTACTATGTTGTCTGCTAATTTGACCATATCTGATTCTGTCATAGTGTTCTAGTTCTAGTTTATGGTTATTGATTTTGCTGAAGTATATCTTAAGCAGTTTGATCTGAAGGAATGTGTGGTTGCATAACTTTCTTTTAAAAGGACTTATTGATTTGTGATTTGACTGGATATAAAATTCTAGGCTAGTGTATTCATTTAGCATTGGTTCTCTGGGTATACGCCATGGCTTACATAGCTCTGCTATCTGTTCTGTTGTGTAGGTTGCTTTTACTTCTGCAGCATTTTCAACTGATGATATGCAATTTTACTACAACTAATGGAGTGCATCTTTTACTTTTGCTTGTTCTATTTTGTAGTGATGGAGTTGGATCCTGGCCTTAAGCGTTCTGTCACAGAACCACAAACCCACTCTAGCTTGTTTTTATGGGGTTTTGATATCTATCTATCTATCTATCTATCTATCTATCTATCTATCTATCTATAAGACTCTTAGGCCTAGGTTGAGATTGAAGTCTTCTTATAAAGGCTCTTAAATGCTGGCTAGAATTTTAAACTTGAAATTCCAAGCCTGGCTTAGAGCTTGCTTTGATGTGTTGCCTTAAAAACATAAAAGCTTCATTAAATTTCTCTTGGATTTTAAATATAAGAGAAACCAATCTCTTCCCATTCTGTACCACTTTTAGTCATTGTCTATTTCACTGTCACTTCTGTGTTTTTCTGCTCCATACATCAAGAGAGATCAAAACTACTAGCACTTCTTTACCTCTCTTTTTTTTCTGTTCTTACATTCTCCATTTTTTTTTAAATTTTTGAAATATCATGGGAGACATTCTTAATTTCATGTTTCAATTTACGTCCACTTAACCTACATAAGTACAGCATCTCACCTATATGTGATCTTCATTTCAAGTTATAATATTTTATTTGTGTAATATCTGTATTTTATAACTAAATCCCTTTCTTTATTAATTTATTTCACAAGTTCTGACCTCTAGAAAAAATTTTTAAACATTTTCAGAAAAAAAATCTTTTATTATTATTCTCTAGATATGTTTGCTTGGAGGTTCTTGCTTTCATGTGCCTGTCAGTTGTCACTTATAGTAATGGATTACCTCTGTCTTCCACTCATTGCCCAGCTCTGTCTTCTAAGTCTTGGCGCTCATGTACAGTCAGCTCCACCCATGTCAGGTGTATGATAGTCAGTTGGTTAAGCCTTCTGATTGGGTCAGTGCCTCACTTATGAAGCTGGCAGGTGGTCCCAGCTTTCAAGAGATACCTTCTGCTTCACCATTTGTTCACCTCTGGGGACTCTTTTGTTTTAACTTAGAAATTTCACTTTGGGGTTTTGGAATTCAAGTGAACAGGTGGGAGGTTTAAATTTCTCTTTGTCTATGACTTTTTGTTTTGAAGGAAGACGATGCTATTTTAAAGGGGTTTTTGATCAACCATATTTAGCCTGTATTATCCCTTAAAGAATATTTACAATGGAGCTATACATACATATGTATATGTATACAATGAATATTAATGTCAGTAAAAAAATAACAAAAGAGTGTCTAGGGAGACACTCACAAGTATTTATAGAGAGAAATGATACCGCCGGAGGGGGGAAATAACAAAAGAAGATGCAGGGAGAGTATCGTGGATTGGGAGAAAAGCAACATATCTAACTTGTACACAGAGATTTGCATACAGTGAAGCTGTCTGGATGCCCAGGCATCTGTTAGTGATCTCAGGGCTGCCCATGTTAAGGCTATCAAATCTAAATAGGCAGAACTTTATGCAGATATTCTTATACAGAAGTAGTTCCTCAAGGACGAACCATTCAAACCACATGATTGCTGTGTACACCAGAGAGCCAATGGTTCATAATAATAAGCATACATTTAAGAAGGGGCTCTGTATTGCTCTATAAGAAAGGCATTTAAAAGCCCAATTATAAATAGGATGTTAGCCAATGAACATTGGGTTAAAATTACAAAAATGGACTTTGATAATTTCAATGGTTCTTGAGATATGGTAGCCCAAAGCAGTAGGTGGGGGTGATACCGATCAAGAGGAGATCATTTAGACTCATTGTTCGGGGGAACAGCTGCAGCTTAATGAGTCAGATGTGCTCTTCACCATTTTTCTTCTTGTGCTGTGTTTGTTAGTCTGACATACATATCGAGACTGACAACGCTGTTACAGTTTGTATATTTAGTGTTTCCCAACAGCTCATATATTGAAGGCTTGGTCTCCACCTGGTGATGGTTATTGGAGTATATGCATGTAGATGTGGAAACACTGGAAGATGGCCCTCTTCTAAGAAAGTCACTGGGGTATGATTCTAGTGCCTTCTTCTCTTCCATTATTTTTTTCTTCTTGGGCACCATGGTGTAAACAACTTGCTCCACAGTGAATTGAAACCTTGGAAACCTTAAGTCAAAACAATTGTTTTCCTTTTAGATCATCTCACATACTTTGTGAGAGTGAAGACAAATATACCATCAGCATAATATGATTACTACCATAACTATTACTCTTTCTAGAATTACAGCCACCATCACCTGTTGTTAATACTATTAGTAGGCTAAGGATAAATTCTCTCACTTAACTTTTATCATTATATAAAGTAAGTGCCACTAACATATTTCACGGATGAGAAAACTGAAGCATAGAAAAGTTAGAAAAAGTGAACAAAATTATGAAAGAATTAATTTATCCAGCATTTAAACCAGTATCTGTCTCCAGATCACATGTCTACTTGATCCAGTTTATTAGCCGCAGTCCTGGACAGGCCTGGTTCTCGAGAGGTCACTGAGAGCAGAGGCTGATGTCCCTAGGGAATAGTTTTATATTTGCACAGGTGACTGGTTTCATTAATTACATTTATATCTCATTCTCAAATGTAAGCTTCAAGTTTTTCAGTTCTTCACTGACACCCCCATCTGGTTGGGAAGAATATTTCTGTGGCAAAAGAACATGTATTCTTTTAAAAATAAGAGTCTGGACAGAAGGAAGGGGAAGCAGTGAGGTTGAAATCTGAGAGAGAAAAAGAGGAGAGCAAATGAAGTGTAGGTGTGGCCGTGCCTCTTACTTGAGATGCAGCCAGTACAGTCATCCTTTTGTTCTGACCATTGCATCTTTGTCTTTAAGTTCAGTAATTTTAACAATGGCCGATGACGAAATGCTACTAAGAAAGGTAGAGAAAATGTAGAGTTAGAAAGTCTGCTCCGTAGGTGAAGTATCTGCCAGACAAGCATAAGGACATGTGTTCAGATCTCCAGGAACATGCACTGAGCCATGCACTGAACCTGGTGCATTAGCCTCATCTGTCATCTCATCTGGGAAAATGGGGACAGGAACACCCTTGGAATTGGTAAAGATTCAGGGGTAACTGTCTTAAAAACTGATGTGGAGAGGAATTGAGGAAGATACCTAATTTTCTTTTTTTTTAATTTTTTTTATTAATTTATTCTTGTTACATCTCAATGGTTACCTAATTTTCACATGTGGGGACACACACACATACACACATGCATGCACACACACACATACGCAGGCATGCACAAATGTGCACACACATGCCCACATGGTACAATTGGGACTATAGTACAGATAAAAATACATTTATAGCAATCTCTGAAGCACAGCCACAGAATCATTTTCAGTAATATTTGACTTCTAAGATCATGAGCGTAAGAGCATGAGATGCTGGGTTCTCACTTGTGTTATATGTCTCCCCCCCCCCCCCATGTAAAATACTAATGGAATTCTGATACTCTACTATCTGTGGATATGACCTTATTTGGAAATCATATTTTTTAAAGATAAAATCAAAATGCAGTCATTTAGATGAGCCCTAATCCAACTTCACTAGTGTCTTCATAAGGAGAAGAAAATAACATGTCAGACACAGGGCCATGAGAAGTCACGTGATCATGAAGGTAGAGGCTGACTGAGCAGGCTTGAACATATGGCAACTGTCTTTTCAACTTCTATTACTGTGATAACACACCATCAACAAAGGGTTTATTTTAGCTCACAGTATATAATCCATCATGAAGGGAAGTTAGGGCAGGAGCTCCAGGCAGGGACTATGGATGAATACTGCTTACTGCCTTGCTCCCTCATGGCTTACTCAGCCTTCTTTCTTACACAGTCCAGGACCACCAAACAAGGGCTCCCTCCCTCACCAATCCCTCCCTCACCAATCACTGATCCAGAAAAATGCCTAATAGACTTGCCTGTAGACCTTTCTTACAGGTGCATATTCTTACTTGAAAGGCCATCATTCTAAATGACACTAGCTTGTGTCAAGCTGACATATAAGCTAACCAACATGACACCTTTGCCCAGAATTGGGGGGAAGAAAGGAAATTTTCCCCCCTGCAGCATTAGGCAGGACTTTGCTGACAGTTGATTCTGAGCTTCCGTGCTCTGAGCCGTGACACTGTAGCCTTCTGCTGTTGTAAGCCATTTGCTTTGCAGGGCTTTCTTTCAACAGCCTTAGGAAACAAATATGCGCTCTTTCGGCATTGCTTTATTTTCCTTGAATGAGTTTTAGAGTCCTTTAAAGCCTGTACATGTGGAGAAGAACACAAAACTGTCGTGAGGCACAAGGATGTGTGAAGCGTGTATCAGCCTGTATTCTCCTTCCATCTACCCCACACCGGTGAGCATCTTTGCATAGGCTGCAAACAGATATCATCGGCATTCTTTAGGGAAGAGGAAATGAGTTTTTCACTACAAGTGGCTCACTGCGGAGGACGCACTGTAGTTCATTGCCCCATCCTTCAATTCCTTATCCCCAGTGGGCAGAGGTCAGCAAAAGAAAATTCTGGGGTTTTGTTAAAAGGTGAAACAGCCTTTTATTGTTTCCTGTCCTCTCCTTGAAGTTCTGTTAATGCATATTTTCATGGAGTCAAACAAGAATGAAGACTTGATTTCCCTTAGAGCCCACCACTTCTTTACACACACACACACACACACACACACACACACACACACACACACACACACATACATGCTTATATATGCATATATATGTGTGTGTGTATATATATATGCTCTAAGTCTTTTAAGTCCTCCATGCAGATAATAACTCTATATCATCTCACTTCTCTCCGGAGAAAGCAAACTCTTGGGTTGCTTTAAAATGGTTTTGAGTGGGAGAAAAGCAAAGTCCTCCTGCCCTTTTTACAAAGCACACACTGACTGACTGCTTCAAATGATCACATTTATTTTACTTAGTCATTTTTCCCAAGGGCGTACAGATATAGTACTGATTTCTCTTTTTTCCTGTTGACCCCCATCCACCCACGTATCACCTTTACTCTTAGTTATTTCTCTTTGCTGCCTCGCCCACCTACTTACCTCCAATCAATTTTCAAAAGAAAACTGTACATAAAGTTTGTGCTTCTACACAATGTTACTGTGAACTGCCAATGATGGGCAGTATGGCAGGAAATGGAAGTTGTTTCTTGAATAAGACTTCGGAGAACGAGAAGAGCTGAGACAGAAGGAAAGCCTCTCCTGATGTCATGTCCAGGCTGCAGGATTCTAGAGGAAAATCCCCAGTTAGCCCCTCTACTCAAGTCCTCCTCTAGGCTCAATTTGCTCCCACTGTCCTTTTGGGAAGTTCACGTTAACCATTAAGATGTGCTGAGTGCTGGTAAAGAAGAAATAGTTTGCAACATCTCTGTCGTTTAATTCCTGACTACCGTTTTGAAATTTCTTAACTTCTTTTTAGCCCCGATCAGTTTATCTATAACATAGGGGTGATGACAATGAGGACAACAACCAAGACGATGATGATAATGATGATGGTGGTGGTGGCCGCGGTGATAACCTTGCTGAGTACTGAAGAGATTAAATGATGCAAGGTTCACTCTTGGCCTTGGACAAGCACTTGCTAAATGGGTCTCTGCTATTATTGTGGGTACGATCTGTCTTTGTGTGTGCCCTTTAGTTTTTGTCAACCTGACATGAATTAGCGTCATCTAGGAAGAGTGACTCTCAATTGAGAAAAGGCTTTTATAAGATGTAGGCAAGTCTCCTGTCCATTGGCTAGATCTGGGTAGGGGTTTGAAGTTTACGCCCTGTACTGAGCGAAGAGTGGGGTAGGACTTTCACACGTACTCTGGTGCCTCATATTTGACCATATCCCCTGGAGGGGGAGACCTGGTGGCACTCAGAGGAAGGGTAGCAGGCTACCAAGAAGAGACTTGATACCCTATGAGCATATAAAGGGGGAGGAAGTCCCCCTCAGTCACAGTCATAGGAGAGGGGAGTAAGGGGGAAATGGGAGGGAAGGAGGAATGGGAGGATACAAGGGATGGGATAACCATTGAGATGTAATAAGAATAAATTAATAAAAAAAAGATGTAGGCAAGTCTCTTGGGCCATTTTCTTAGTTAATGATTGATAGAGGAGCATCCAGCCCATTCTGGGTTGTACAGCCCCGGACAGGTGAAGCCATGCTGTATAAAAAAGGAGACTGAACACAACCTGGGGGCCCGGTGTAGCAAGCATTCCTCCATGGCCTCTGCTTCAACTTCTGACTCAAGGCTCCTGCCCCTAGATCCTGCCCTGACTTCCCTTCTTAGATGAGTGGTAGTCAGTAAGATGAAGTAACCCTTTCCTCCCCATGCTGCTCTTGGTCGTGCTTGTTTGCACATGATTGTTAATCTTCTTCTGGCTTAGAACAGGTCCTTGGAGATGTAATTAAAAATACTATTTTTTCTGTGCATCAGGATGTGGTAACTCTGTGTACATGTGAATATTTTTGTTATTCATTCTGTGGATTTTTTTTAATATCGTTAAATCAAAGGCAGGCACGTAGCACAGCCCTTTCTGCCTCTTGCTTTGCCAGGAGCCCTTGCCGAGGTAGGGGGACAAGATTGAGGCTAGAAATGGGCCTAGGGAGCAATGAGGCTGTGGCCACAAGAAGCCCTTGCTGAGGAACCTTGGGTTCCCAGCTACACAGGGACAAAGGAAGCTGATGTTTGATGCCAAGTTTCCCACTGATTAAATGCTTATTAATGCATCAGTCTCACTAAGCTTCTGTGAAGTTGCTATAGTAATTTTATAGATGGAGACCCACTCTGCTGAGCTTGCTCCCTCTGTGGCCAGCCAGACAGCTAGATGGATTGAAAAACACAACCCCTGAAGAATTTCTTCCAGGTCCCTCCATAAGGACAACCTGCTAAAGGTGCTTTGATAAATGACCCTTTCTCTGTAGCTCTAAAATCAATTTAAAATCACAGAAAAATGAATATGCCCAGCATTTACACAGAGAAGGAGGAAAGGTTTTTCTCTTTAAATGAAAAATTTTTGAAAATGATAGTCATAGACAATTATATTAGATTTTTATAATTGGTGAGGAGTGACACTTCAGTCAGTTTTGATGGCTCGCAGTTTGACACCATTTGAATCTGTTTTCCTTTCCTTATCTGTTTTCATGTCTCTTAGTGGGCTTTTGAGAAGCCACAGCTTTCTCCCATTCGTTCACAGTGCTTGTTTCTTTCTTTCTTTCTTTCTTTCTTTCTTTTTTTTTTATAAACAACAGGAAGCAGCAGACAGGGATTTGATTTTCAGATGTTATTTTCTTTCTGTCTCTTCTGTTAACTTCAGCTTGTCACAGATAAAAGTGGAGCAAATCTTTGTAAAATATACTGCCAATTAAATTCAACTCTTAAAATTAACCATGCAAATTTGCACAGGGCTTAAATGTCCGTGGTGAAGAGAAATGCAAAAGGATGGCCAGTGAACAGAAGACTGGATTGAATCCCTACTCATGTTTCTAGATTTATTTTATCTTTACTTTTGTGTGAGTCTGTATGTGGGTATCACATATATATATCCGGATGCCTAGAGAGATCAGAAGACAGTAGGAAAACCTCTGGGGCTGGAGTTACAGGCAGTTATAAACTGTCTGATGGGGTGCTCAGAAAAAAACCTGTGTCCTCCTAGGCGTAAGCAGCAAGAACTTTTAACCACAGACACATCTCTGCAGCTCCCTACAGATAAAGTTTTTATAACACCAAATTTCTCGTCAGTTTTTGGCCCAACATTCTCTTCCCCAGCATCTGGATACAGGCGACCACCGATTGGCTTTCCGTCATTACAGGTTCGGGTTTCTTGAATTAATACAATATGAACTCACAGAACACATAGTCTTTGTGTCTGACCTTTCCTACCTACTTCCTTCTGAGCATTTTCTGGATTGTTTTCGGTAGCTATCCAGTGTTCTTTTTTCATCAATAAGTAGAATTGTGCTTATAGAACCACTCCCATGTGATCTAGCCCATTCCGTACTCTTTCTATTTGGGATTTTTGGAAGACATTTTTAGCAATGTCTGCACACAGATCTTTATGAGCGTGTGCTTGATTTTCTCTTGGGTACAAACACTGTGAAGAGGAACTGCAGGGTCATCCAGTGAGCATGTTTGTAAGACGTGACCAATCTGCTCTCCAGAGTGGTAAGAAAAACGTACGCCTGAGTTCAGTGTACGAGGCCACAGCTGCCTTAGAGGCTTTAAACACTTGGAAATTTCAACTTTTTACATTCTATCCATGTTAGTGTGGAGTTTTCATAATAAAAATTTTTAATTAACATATTCTTAGTGATTAATCACATTGCGTATCTTACATTTATTTTACATATGAATATCTTTGCTGAGCTGCTATTCAAATCTTTTTAAAATTAATTTATTTTATTATAACTTATTTACATTACATCTTGATTGTAATCCCCTCAAATATTTGTTTTAAATAAGATATTTTTGTTATTAAGTTGTACCTGGTTCTTCATGTATTCTAGAAGAAAGCCGTTTAATAGATGCATATTCCATGTTTTTCCTCTTGTTCTATGGATTATCTTGACTTTCTTTAAAAGCATTTTTGAAAACAAAAAATTATATTTTAGGATGGCCAATTTATCAGTGCTTTGCTTTTGTGTCTTATTTATGAAATAAGACTTGACTCATGAGGTTCTTCATCTCTGTTTGCTCCTCAGACCTTTGTTGAGGTTGGCATGCATGTGCAACCTAGAAACAAGAGAGACCTAGCCTCAAAACAAGGTAGTCAAGAACCAACTCCCGAGAAACTGTCCTATGATCTCCACATGCACACTGTAGCATGTACACACATGTACACACATACACACACCAAGTATCATCTTCATTCTTTTGCGGTTTGTTTTGCTTTATTTTTTCTAAAGTTTCCAAAGAAACTGAGCAAGCAAGTCAGTACAAAGCCGTTTTTTTTATACAGTATTACTTGTGAAAGTAAAATTTTTGAAAAAAGAAAATACATGAAAAAGAAAAAAATCCATAAGGGGTAAATACCACGGTAAAAATACAGAGAAACAAAGCCCAGGGACAAAGAGGAACAAACTCAGCCTTCTACACAGGTGGGAGGATTCAAGGCAGAGTGGTTAGGGAGAACAGTGAAGAACAGCATGGACTTTGGGTGCAGTATATTTAACATTGAAAAGCAAAAGAGAAATTATGTAATTTATTATTTCTGGACATAGCTGTATGTATACAAGTGTCAAAGTGGATCAGAAGGTTACATAGTACCAGTGATAATTACTTCCAGGTTAGTGGAGTAAGACAGAGAGAAAGAGAGAGAGAGAGAGAGAGAGAGAGAGAGAGAGAGAGAGAGAGAGAGAGAGAGAGAGAGAGGAGGAAAAAAGAGAGAGAGAGGAGAGAGGAGGGGAAGAGGAAGGGGAAAAGAGGAGAGGAAGAACATAGAGGGAATTTTTTAATTTATTATTTTTTATTAAATATTTTTACATATGCATTTACATTATTATACATATATATGTATATATATATACATATATATATATGTTACATTCTTACTGTTTTGGCCATTTGTGTTTGGCAGCCTTAAAGAAAACATTTTTCCTATCTTGGTGAGTCTAAAATTCTGAATGTAAATCAGTATCTATCATATCTCATCATTATCAACTTAAAACATCTATCTAGACCTAAAAATTTATTAAACCCTAAACAACTAAGCTTAATTGCAAAACTAAACTATCTGGTCTTCAACCCCATCAGAGACTTGAGAAGGAATAAAGTTGATTACCTGAGTAGACAGGAAGTGCAGGTTAGCAGCTTCCAAAATGAGAAGATGACAGAGACAGTTTACTGCCTGAAGAGTCACCCAAAACTCTCTACAATGTTGAATCACATTCTTCAGCCTACTGGCCTGATATATCTGACAGACATGTTTGTGAAGAAGGAACTATTAAGGACTTACTTACCCTGTCTTGGGAGAGTTTAGCCATCAACTCTGCTTGCATCCAAGCTTGCACTTTCTTAAGGCAGAATTCTGTCTGTGGTAGAAATGAGGACATTTTGCCCAGTGGTTTGTTTGCCACATTTGAAACCATCTCCATAAGTAAGTTCTTTAATGCTCATTATCTTCTTTGAGGTAGGCTGGGTGTTGCCAGGAATTAACCTGTCTTATTGTAAATGTTTCTTAGAAATAAGAAAACCATCTTTAATTGCCATATTCTATATATCTCTGATGTTCTTGAAGACCTTATCTAACTATTTTGCCTTATCTTTCTATAGAATCAAATCTATCTGTTATACCTAGGATGTATATTCTTGTGAGGAAAAGTGACTACTAATTGATATGACCATGATTAGATCAACTAACAATTAGCTTGTATAACTTACTTATCCTAAACAGTCTGCCATAGCACTTTCAAAGTATTAGAACTAAACCTTATATAATAATTGAGTTGTATGGGTACAATACTGCATATTAGCGTTAAAAAATATATAATGTGTGTAAAGAATAATCTTAAATTCGAGTTCTATACCAATGTATCTAAAATTAAACTTATTTTCATCTATGTACAAAATGCTATACCAGTGAATTAAAAATAAGCTTATGAGTACCAAGTATGATCTTAAGATTTATAGATGCCTTTAATCAGACTGAGAGTCATTATATATTTCCAGTTTAATGAGTTTTATTATAGTTCAAATTTCACCAAATTATTTTATGTATCCATTGAAATGTGTATTTTTTTATACATTATAAATAGTAAATTACACTGCTTAATTTGTTGATGTTGAACTAATCTTGCATTTTTGGAATACAATATTTGACCACACTATGACCATCACTCTTTTTTATATTATTGGATTCAAACTTTAAAATGTAAAAATTTCAGCATCAGCTATGAAAGGGATATTGGTTTTCTTGATATTTTGGAAAATATCCTACCTGTATTTGAAATGGAAGTATAGTTTGTTGTTTGCTCTATTGACTTAATCTGTGTTGTATGATTTATTGTTATTGGTTGTGTCTTCAAGATTGCTGCCAGTTTAGTGCTTTTTTTTCCTATATCGAATATTGATATGGATATATTAGAATATTAAATTGTAACTATAGATTTTCAATGTCTTTAGTTGTACCTAGGTGCACATATATCTGTGCCATTTTAATGAATCCAAATATCTTACATTTTAAGGTAGAACACCTCTTTGTCTTTTTTATTATTATTATAATTTATTCACATTATACCTAGATTGTAATCCCCTCCCTGTTATCTTCCTGTTCCCACCCTCCCTCCCTCTTCTGCCCTATTCACCTCCCCTAGACCCTGACAGGTGGGATCCTCCTCCTCCACTGTCTGACCACAGCCTACCAGGTCTCATCTGGATAGGCTGCATCCCCTTTGTGATCCCACAGGGCCTCACTGCTAAGGGCAGTGATCAAATAGTGGACACCAGAGTTCTTGTCAGAGGCAGTCCCCCCGTTCTCCCCTACTCCCCCATGTGGAGAATGAGCTGTCCGTTGTCGACTACATCTGAACAAGGGGTGTAGGTTCTCTGCTTGCAAAGTCCTTGATTGATGCATCAGTTTGTGCAGCCCCCTTCCGTGGGTCCAGATCCACCAGCCTTTATAGTCTTCTTGTGGAGCTTCACACACACACACACACACACACACACACACACACACACACACACACCATGTTTCCATCCTCTAACCCTTCCATACAACTTGCAGTGCTTTGCCCAGAGTCCAGCTGCAAGTCCCAGTATATGTCCCAATCCCCTGCTGGGTGGAGTCTCTCAGAAGACATCTATATTGGACTGATATCCACTTACAAGCGAGTATATACTATGCATGTCTTTCTGGGTCTGGGTTACCTCAATCAGGATGATCTTTTCTAGTTCCACCCATTTGCCTGCAAATTTCAAGATTTCTTATTTTTTGATGGCTGAATAGTATTCTATTGTGTAAATGTGCCACAATTTCTTTATCCATTCTTTGGTTGAGGGACATTTATGTTGTTTCCAGATTCTGGCTACTATGAATAAGGTTGTTATGAACATAGTTGAGTATGTCCTTGTGTGGTAGAGCATCTTTCAGGTGTATGCCCAAGAGTGGTATAGCTTGGTCTTGAGGTAGCACTGTTCCCAATTTTCTTAGAAAGAGCCAGATTGATTTCCAAAGTGGCTGTACAAGTTTGCACTCCCGGAAGCAATGGAGGAGCGTTCCCCTTTCTCCACATCCTCCCCAGCATGTGCTGTCACTTGAATTTTTGATCTTAGCCATTCAAGTAGGTTGTAAGATGGATCTCAGAGTTGTTTTGATTTGCATTTTCCTGAAAACTAAGGACACTTAGGAGCATTTCTTTAAGTGTTTCTCAGCCATTTGGCATTCCTCTGTTGAGAATTCTGTTTAGCTCTGTACTCCATTTCTTAATTAGGTTATTTGGTTTGTTGATGCTTAGTTTCTTGAGTTCTTTACACACACACACACACACACACACACACACACACACACACACACACACACAAGCTCTTTGTCAGATGTAGGGCTGGTGAAGACCTTTCTCCAGTCTGTAGGCTATCCTTTTGTCTGTTGACAGTGCCCTTTGACTTGCAGAAGCTTTTCATTTTCGTTAGGTCCTGTTTATTACTTGTTGATCTCAGAACCTGAGCTGTTGGTATTCTATTCAGGAAGTTGTCTCCTGCCCGAATGAGTTCAAGGCTCTCCCCAACTTTTACTTCTAACAGAATTAGTGTCTGGTTTCATGTTGAGGTCTATTAATCCACTTTAGTTTTGTGGAGGGTGATAAATATAAATCTACTTGTATTTTTCTACATGTAGATCTCCAGTTAGACCATCATCATTTGTTGAAGATGCTATATTTTTTCCATTGTATGGTTTTGGCTTCTTTGTCAAAAATCAAGTGTCCATGGATATGTGGATTTATTTCTGGGTCTTCAAATTGATTCCATTGATCAACCAGCCTATTTCTATTGTGAGTATCATGCTGTTTTATTACTCTTGCTCTATAGTATAGCTTGAGATCAGGGATGGAGATTCCTCTGAAAGAGCCTTTATTGTACAGGATTGCTTTAGCTGTTCTGGATATTTTGCTTTTCCATATGAAGTTGAGAATTGATTTTTTTTTAAGGTCTGCAAAGCATTGTGTAGGTATTTTGAAGGGAATTCTATTGAATCTGTAGATTGCTTTTGGTAAGATGGCCATTTTTATTATGTTAATTCTCCTGATGGATGAGTATGGGAGATCTTTCCATCTTCTGATATCTTCTTCAATTTCTTTCTTCAGAAACTTGAATTTTTTGCATACAAGTCTTTCACTTGCTTGGTTAGAGTTACACAAAGATACTTTATGTTATTTGTGCTATTGTGAAGTGTGTAGTTTCTCTAATTTCTTCCTCAGCCCTTTTGTCATTTGTATACAGGAGGGCTAGTGATTTTTTTGAGTTGATATTGTATCCACCCACATTGCTGAAGGTATTTACCTGTTTGTCTTAATAAAATCCTCTGAAATGAACTATTTGTATAATATTTCTTTTATTCTTTCACTGCAGTTTATTTTTAAAGTAAAATTTTAAAGGGTTATGATTTCTTTATATATGACTGGGTCTTTATTTTTTATTAAATTAATTTCTGGTTTTAATTAGAATATCTAAAGTAGTACATACAATTAGTGATAGTATTTTGATCAGCTATATTATGTTGATATTTGTTTTCTATCTTATATACTTATTTTTGTTAATTTCCGTCTCATTTTCTTGTTTTCCTATTGATTTGTTGTGCATTTTCAAGTGGATTCATTTTTTTTACTTCATTGTTGACTTATCAGCTATGTATCTTTAAATAGTTGATAATATTAGTTTAATAGTTAAATGTTTTAGAATATGTTATTACCATCTACTTTAAAGTAGTAATATAACTGTTTATATGCTGTAAAGAAATGTAATCCAGAATACTTCTGTCATAGTTTCATTTCTGTTGCTATGATAAAATGCCCTGAAGAAAAAAGCATGTTAGAGGAGAAAGGACTTGTTCTGCCTGAAAACTCAGGTTGCAGCCCATCGCTGCATGGAAGACAGGCAGGAGCCTGAAGCTGCTCACATCATCCCCACAGTTAAGAGCGAAGAGAAACAAATGCATGCATGCTGCTTGTCTGTTTGCTTGTGCTTATTTGACCTCTCCACTTTTGCATAGTTCAGGACTTGTCTAGGGAATAGTGACACCCACAGTGGGCTAGTTATTCTTACATTAATCAAAACAATTACAACAATCCTCCGTAGACATGCTAAGATGCCAGCATTATGTCAGCAGTCCCTCACTGAGGCCCTCCTCTCAGGTTGACAAAGCTAATTATCACTATTTTCATTTTATTTGTTATATATTTTTACTTAAACATGGGTAATAAGACCATGTATAATTAATTTTGCTATAAACCATCAGCTATCCTTGTAACACATTCATAAAGTGAGAAATAGTCTTCTATCTTCTTATATGTTTACCACTTCTGGAAATGATTTCTGTTGGTAAATTCCTATGTGACATCATTTCTTTTTGCTTGAAGAACTTCATTAACATTTCTTTGAATGTTGTTTTTCTAAAGATGAAATCTCTAAGCTGTTTTTTAAAAATAAAAAGTCCTAATTTTAACCTTATTTTTGAAATATTTTTGCCAAGTAAATTATGCGTATTGTCAATTTTTCTTTCATTTCAGGAAATATGTCATTCTTCTAGTGAAGTTTGTTGAATAGTTTCTAAAGAGAAGTTGCTGTATTTTCTGTTTCTCTGACTATATATGTATTTTTGCCCTCTAGTTACTATTAATACTTTCAGTTTACTTTAAGATTAGCTACAAAACATATATCTGTGACCGTTTCTATTTTTTTTGTTGTTGTTGTTGTTATGAGGTTACTAATAGTCTATTGAACATTTTCAATCTTAGGAATTTAATTTTTCAAGAATTTTAGAAAATTTAGGATGGCCAATACTTTTGATTGTTTATATTTTTCTTGCATCATTCACCATTCCACTTCTCTTCGTTTCATGGTATTCGAGATTAAACCAGCTGCACCATACATGCTAATCGAGTACCTTAGCATTGACATTAAACGACATCCCCAACACTTCCCACCTGTTTTTAAATTTTATTTATTTATTTTTTGTTGTTGTTCTTATCATTTTTTCTTTTTTTCTTTTTCTTTTTTTTATTAATTTATTCTTGTTACATCTCAATGTTTATCCCATCCCTTGTATCCTCCCATCCCCCCCCCCATTTTCCCATTATTTCCCTCCCCTATGACTGTTCCTGAGGGGGATTACCTCCCCCTGTATATGCTCATAGGGTATCAAGTCTCTTCTTGGCAACCTGCTGTCCTTCCTCTGAGTGCCACCAGGTCTCCCCCTCCAGAGGACATGGTCAAATGTGAGGCACCAGAGTACGTGAGAAAGTCATATCACACTCTCCACTCAACTGTGGAGAATATTCTGACCATTGGCTAGATCTGGGAAGGGGTTTAAAGTTTACCTCCTGTATTGTCCTTGGCTGGTGCCTTAGTTTGAGCGGGACCCCTGGGCCCAAATCTGCCTATCATATTGTTCTACTTGTAGATTTCTAGGACCCTCTGTATCCTTTTATTAAAAGATAGTTTCCATTTCTTTCCTTGTATATACAATTTCTACTGCCAATGGCCCAAAGGACTGTAATTTTTATAGCCATCGTAAGAGCTGTATGCACTCTATTTTACTTCTCAGTGTCCTGTTGTTCATTCTGTGCTCATGGGTACTGTTTTCACATTGTTGGATACCATTTTCTCTCCTTCTTTTGCATAGGGTACCGTTGTGAGATCATTAGGTTTTCGTGGATTCCGATCACTTTCAGTATTCCTCCACTGACTGTTGAGGTAGGTCCAGAGCAGCCCTTGCTTGGATAGCTTGTCCCATTAGTGAGGCAGAATTCGTCTGGAGGGTGCCTTGCTGTCACCCCTCTGGCTAGTCAGGACTTGGTATTGCCAATACCCTATGAGATGCACATATAGCTTCTCTTCTGCATTCTTGAGTGCTTTCTGTTGACTTTTCAGATGCACATGCCACGAGTGCTCATCTAAAGTGTTGATATGTCTTCTCTGTGTATCCTGAGCTTTTTGTAGTTTCTAGAATTTCAATATAAAAAACAAGGTTCCCAGTTTCCCTTATCCCAAGCCCCATCATCTTATTTCTACTAAGTTATTTAGGGCTTGGGGTTTTTAACTAGGGCAGCGGGTATATTTACTTCATGTTGTTTTTTTTTTCCTGCCACTTGCAGGGCAGCCTTGCTGTGGTACATGACAGATCTGGAAGTGTACCTTCCAGTCAGGCAAAATCTTTATTCAGCTGGTCAGTACTCTGATTCACAAGTGCAGGCAAGCTTCTTTCTCAATAAAGAATTATCTAAGACCATAGCCTTCTTTTCTCCTCTGAAATGCTTGCCATACTCAAAGGGGTCTTTGCTTTAGTATTAATGTATGGATGATCACTCATTAGAAGGGCTCTGGGAAGCAGCCGTCTACTCTCCAGAAAGATGGAGCATTGTGTGATACCATCCCAGGCCCTAGAAATACATTGTAGAAATTTAAATTTTGGCTCTGTCTCTTTGCAGATATGACTCTATCTCTTCTTTGCCTCAGTTTCTTTACCTAGAATGTGAATATAAAATAGTACTCCCATTAAAGCATGTGTTATTGGAATACATAAAAATTAATATATTAATGAATGAAATAGTAAATGCATAAAGTAAGTCAGGACCTGAAGAATGTCTCTTGCTGAGAGAGTGTCCTAAGATTGGCCATTTAAAGGTTCTGTTTATGGTTGATACTTAGTTAGGTAGGTCTTGCAAACTTTAGGGATAAGGCAGTATTTCCTTGTATATATATCAGTTCCCTTATCCTCTGGTACCTGTGCCCTATCTTAGAGGCCTTGAATGTCAGCATAACTTCTGAATTATAAATTGAATTGACAGAATAATTCCCCCAGTTGCTTAAAATATCTTTCCTTCCAGGAATATTACATTTTTGAAAGACTCTGGAAGACATAAAAACTCAGTGCTAATAAATTAATTTCATGTGCAGGACACTCAGCAGACTGCTGTGGATGAGCTACTTGGCAGACAATCGGCATACCAGTTTCCAATCTTGTCCATTGAAATCTTTGGGATTATAGAAGCATCAAAAGAGAAAACCCAAATTGCTACCCATGTGCTCTTTTATCCAATTTACATAGTATTTATTAGTCTGCTTTTAAAAAGAAGGTTGGAAATTCACAATATTTTCACTAAACCAGTACCTATTTCTATCTGGGAAATGGCTTCCTAAGCTACATGGGAAAGATACTCTACTCCCGTGGGGTACCAGATCTCTGCGGTTCTGTGTGAGCTAGCCTGGTTTTGGAAGATGCACAAGATCCTCATGGTCAGCTATCCTTCCATTTCTTCTTACACAGGATTTGTGGGGAGGGGTCGAGTCGAAACCCATAAAGCACAGCAAAAGCCAGTGCCATTTGTGATTTGCGCAGTGACCGTTGGAGGCAAGTGACTTCCTTTAGTGGATTTCCAACCTGTCAATATATTTCTGTAGCAAATCAAAAGCAAATTCACACAAAACCATTTTCCCAAGGAGAGAAAATCCTTCACACTCTTCATCCTCAGCTTGGATTTGCTATCATACTTTTCAGGTTTTTCCCCCCTGCATTTATATAGTATATGTGCTCTGAAGTGTTTAAACATAGGCGTTTGCTATTAGAATGGGAGAATCCTCACAAGACAATCCTACCCCGGGAGAGATTCCACAGAGTCCTACATTATAGAAATGCTATGATCTCTATAAAATACTGAGCACACCCTATGAGACTGGCATCTAAAAATCACCCTCGGTAAGTTACAGAAAATGCCTGAGGTGCTGTACTGTGAAACCTGGGTCTTCAAGTAAAAGTGACAGTTTATTAGTGGTACAATTGCCGTGAAAAATACACCTACAGTACTAGGCATTTTTTCCCTCAGTCAAAAGTTTTATTCTCCCATCTGTGAGTATACTTAATCCATTTCTACGTTTCTCATAAATCTAAGAATGATCATTACATCTTCCATTTTCTCTGGGTCCTAGTCAGGAATTCTCAATACAGAATGCATGTGCTTGGCTAATTCATGTGGCTGGATGAAAAACCTGAGTACGGTCTTGGTTGTACTTTCATGGATGAGAGAGATCAAGACCTGGTTATGGCTTCTAACCAGAAATAACCTTTTAAAATCATCCCAAAGGGGAGTTGAACAGAGAGTAATGAAGTAGACTCAAGTATACATGAACAGGAAAAGGGGGAATTAAAGTTTATTATGCTTCACCTTTCAAAGGCGACCTTTCAGTCTCCCACCTGTCATATACATTGGTACAGCACTTAAGATAACCGAGCTAGCCCATAGGAACCATCATGTGGGGCAATGGACCCTTGAATTAGAGGTGGTGCTGGGTTCGTGCTACTAACACCGTCTGAGCTCTTTACCTACTGTATTTCCCTTTAAATACAACAATTTTAGTGGCCCTTCATTTTCACCTAAGACAGACCTCTTCCTACATGGCAGAAGACCTGAATATGTCTGAGGGATGAAACAGGAACCAAACATAAATTAAGTTTATGCTCCTTGCAAGACTCGGGTAACAGAAAAGCAATAAGCCTCTTCCTGCTTGCCCTTCCCTGGCTGATCTGTGCTCAATTCCCTCTTCCGTCCACCTTTCAGAAATCTGTATACATGCCAACCTCTGTCCTCCGTCCTCCTGCTCCTCAGTTCTCTTAGCTTGTGTCAATGTCTCAGCTTTTACTCTCCCTTTGCAAGTAAACCTTGCCGTGGTGTTGATACTCTGAGATGGCCAGTGTTTTTTTGGCAGATTTTTAAAAAGAGAATTTGATAAAAGAGCACTAGTTCAAAGTCGATAATTGAGCTGGGTGTGGTGGCTCACACTTACAATCCTAGGCCCTGGGGAGACAGAAGTGGGTAGATCTCTGTGGGTTTGAGGCTAGCTTGGTCTACAAAGTGAGTCCAGGAAAGCCATGGCTACACAGAAAAAACAAAAAAACCTGTCAAATAAATAGATACATTTGATAATTCATATGTTAAAAAAGAAGGCTTTGTGTATAAAAGCTGTATTCTAGAGCTAGATATTTTTATATAAAACAGTAGGTTTCCTTATAGTTTTTCCAAATATCCTTGATGTTATTTCTTTGTACCTCTCTTTTTCTTTTTCTTGCCTGTGCCCTTCCTAGTGATGCCCCCCATTTTCTCCCCTCTCCTGCTTAGTGAACTTTCGTCACAGTAGCCTCCTTTCTACAGGTCTCTCTCCTCTTCCCAGCATTAGATATATTATGTCCTTGGCCTCTGTGAATATTTCTATTTATATACTCAACCTAAAAGATCCAAAGCGAGGGTTCAAGAATAAGAGACTATGCGCTTTCAGTTACTTTACTGCATGTAATATTTTCCACTTCCATCCATTTACATGAAAATGTCATGATTTCATCTTTTGTTATAGCTGAAAGGTACCACATTTTCACTACCCATTAACCAGTTGGTGGAAATATAGGCTGTTTCCATTTACTGGCTCTTGTGACTACAGCAGCAGTGAACATGACTAAGTAGGTATCTGTGGTACAGTATCGAACCTTTGGGGGATGTGCCAAATTTTGGTACACCTGGGACAAATAGTAAACCTATTTTTAGCTTATTGAGGATTCCCCATACTGATTTCCAGGATGGCTGCACATTTTTGTAACTCTACCGATAGTGAATGCATGTTCTTCTTTCCCATATCCTTACCATCTTTTGTCATCACTTCACTTGTTTTTGTAATTTTAGGTAAGGAAAGATGAAACCTCTAAGTAAGTTTTCATTTGCATTTCCCTGATTACTAAGGATGTTGAAGACTTTTAAAGATATTTCCATTTTTATTTCTTCTATTGAGAATTTGGGGTTTCTATATGTAGGCCACATTTATTTATATATTGGTCCACTTATATGCAAAACACATAAATGAATTAATAACTATGTCAAAAAGACCACTATTCATCTTTCACAAACTTAAGAAGGAAGCAGAAAAGATGAGGGAAGAGGGAAGTGAGAAGGAAGAGGAGGAGGGGGGAGGATAGCAATGTGGAGAAGGTAATTTCCTTGGTCATTTAACTAGGAATATGAAAAAAATATGACTTACAGGACTCTGCCATGAATCCAAGGCATGTCATATTTTTTCTTCCTCTTTATTGACATAATTCTTTCTCTTTTTTGACATATACATTTTGTAACTTGTGAGTGGCTTTTCAGTGTCCTACATGTGACACAGGAAAGAACACATACATGGAGATGTCAAGACTAATTCCATATCACCTCCCTGATCTCCTTGATAAAATATTTTCCCCAACCAGGAATATATATGTGAGAACAGGAATATATACATCCGGTCACATAGCATGCATACATTTGCCCACCATGAGTGTAATTTCAACCTAGTATGGTTTAAACTATACTTTGTGTGACTGGGGAACTTTGTCAAGTCTTGATTATAAGGTTACCCTCTGTCACCAAAGAGTGAAATCAGCTTATTATGACTGATGACACCACAATATAGAGAAGACAAAAGGAACTCATTATCATTAACACAAGTTGAGCAGGGTGCCTTGCATATTAAAGATACCTCTATAAGAGCAATTGTGCATTGGAATCACCAAAGTTTAGATATCAACATAATATTGACTGAGTCTCATCGCTCTGATTTTGAGTTCCTTGTCCCACCGATGAACACAGTGTGCAGCTATATTTGTTTCATACATGATCAGATCTTACTTTTTCTACATCAGTCCTGTTCTCTGAACAAAGCCCAGGTTCCAAATACATTCATTCAACTCAATGGAATTTGATTATCTTTTTAGACTAATCTTCCACTACTTTACTCATACCTTGACTCCAGCCAATATAGGAAGATTACTGGCCTCTAAGTATCTGGAAAGCACCTATTGTGCTGCTTATTCTGGCTCTTCAACATAGAGAAGGATTGTCCAGCTGAATATTCTGCAGCAATGTATGTGTTTGTGCCATCCAATAAGGTGGCCACCATTGGCCACCATACTATTTTGGCACTTGAGAATTTGGGATGCGGCTGGTATGACTGCATTTGTGATTTTTTACTTCAGTTTAATTCGAATTAAAATAATCATATGCAGGTAATGGTTACTCCAGTTATGATCAGACAGAATGCTTTCTTCACTAAGTCTTTGTCAACGTTCTGTCTAAAATTTTAACGTTCCCATTGCACAATCCTCCTCTTTCACATACCAAACACTACTGTTGCCCCCATTTTATTTTATTTTATTTTTTTCTGTTTCCACTACTTCCAAAGCCACAGCTATCAAAGACTTCTTAAAATAAAGAGCTGGTCAGAAGATTTGAGTAAAAACACACTGAGCATTTTTATATAAGTACAGACAAGACTGTCCCAACCATAAATGACTGTACACTCAAATCCACACGTTGCTAGACCTCAGATACATATGTACAAGTATTGGGAGAGGATGAGAAGCATGAACTGGTTGTGTGAGAGTAACTGGGCCAGTGCTATAGTTAAAGGAAGTGGCCACAGAGTGCTGGCCTATTTCTCTTTTTCTTTTTTTGGCTTGGAAGCAAAAATAATTATAGTTTTCAAAAGTACTAATGATTTTTATTGAAGTAAATGAGGGAAGGGGATGTCCTTTCTGAATATACTTGAGCAGTTTTTGAGAATGCTTGGCAAGTGTCCTGGCAAAGCAGTTATGAATTCACCCTGCCTCACACTTTTATTCCAGAATTAGTTTGTGAAATGATGAACTGTCACTTCCCAAATCCTCTGCAGATGTTACTGTTGCTGGAGAAATGTCACTGTTAAAGATAAAGGACTATTATTCTAAAGAGCATTTCAGGCTGACTGAATCAGGTCTGAGTCGTTATTGAAATGGTAAGATAAACTCAACTACTTTCACATGAAATAAAACTTATTTTAAAAAAAAAATGTAATCCCTTCTGAATCATTGCAAATGTCACTGACTCATTTCCAATGGTATTTTATCTGTTAATGGTGAGAGGATGGGACCGGGCTCTGAGCTCCTCCTGGGAGCCCCACAGCCCAGCCTTCCTTCCCAGGAGATCTCCCATGATAGTAGCAGCTGAAGCGGAGGTCATTAACATTTTGAGAACACTGCAAACTGACACTGTGTAATGTTCTGACATTTCATCTCAAGACATTTAATCTCTTTTAATCAGTGTTTATGTTGGTGATACTTCACAGTTATTTGCTCTCACATAAAAATGGAACACTTCAGGCATGCCATTAACAAGACTGATTTATTATTCATTGCAATTGTTTTCAGATATTTTTTCCTTCTTTTCTCCTTTCTCCTCATCCTCTTCTCGCCCTTCCCTCCTTTATTTTCATTGCTTTAGATTTTTGCTTTTATTTCTGCTATTTTCCAAAATATGTTTAGTTTGTCCCTTTGATGATACTCTCTCTGGCCAATTAATGGTTTGCTTCAGCAGGCCTTTATCTTAGGAAACTTCAGATGGAGAATGGAGTTATTTTATTTGAAATAACTGAAATAACTGCTCATTGAGCTTAGAACCACCCCGAAAGTCATCCCAGATGGCTTAGCTGCAGATGTCATTCCTGCTCCCCCGTGCTATCTCCCCTTTATGTAAAACAGTTTTAAGTGTCTCTTACCTATTTGCATTTCCTCTTTGGTAGTGGGTGCCTTATAGTCCTATCAAGATTTTTTTTTTTTTTTTTTTTTTTTTTTTTTTTTTTTTTTGAGACAGAGTTTCTCTGTGTAGACTTGGCTGTCCTAGAATCACTTCTTGGACTGGCTGGCCTCAAACTCACAGTGATCCACCTGCCTCTGCCTCCCAAGTGCTGGGATTAAAGGCATGCACCACCATGCCTGGCTTCTATCAAGATTCGTATGCTTCCCTTTCCCCCGAAAAAGTTGTTATATTAAGTACCAAACTAAATAATGGTTACTTTAAACTATAGAAATAACATTCGGTTGTCTCTGAAGGATGTCATCTTTTAAAGATTGATTAAGGAATGCTCTGTCTGTATGTGAGCCTCCATGCCAGAGACGGCATCAGATCTCATTATAGATGGTTGTAAGCTGCCGTGTGCTTTGCTTAGAATTGAACTCAGGACCTCTAGAAGAGCAGCCTGTGCTCCTCAATGCTGAGCCATCTCTATAGCTCCTGAAGGCTGTCTCAGAATACTGTGAAAGGAAAACCTACTCAGCAGAAACTGTATTTCAGATTTTGCATCATGATTTTGTTGCAGAGTATCAGTGTGATTGCTTCTCTTATGATGCTAGGAGAAGCAATGAGGCGGTGGACTGCAGCCCCTAGTCAGTCACCAGATTGCAAGGTTGAAAGACTGTTGGTTGACAGTGGGCCATGTTGCTATGATCCGCAGCATGCTCCATGTATGAAGTGCATCGCTGACTTCATATTGTTTTCAATTCAAGTTGTGTGGGATGTGATGTGGTGGTAAGTGTGCAACTCCTCTGTTCCTGAGCTTAAGAAAGTTACTATAGATCCCATCTATCACTGAGATACGGTTTGCTTTATTTTTTTTTTAAATAGACATAATTTCTTTTTACTGTGTAGAACTAAGTGTAGAACACAAGTTTCTGAACCTTGACCAGACTGACGTTGGGTTGGATAATTCTTTAAAGGGATGAATCATTGTAGAAAAAACATTGTAGAATTTTACCAATTGTAAAATTATCAACATCTTCGATTTCTATCTGCCAGATTTAATGCCAGCTTCCATTCCTAAGAAATAATTGAATCTTCAGATATTTCTAAGTGTCTCCTGTAAATGAAAGAATTCCTTGGTGCGGTGCCCTGTGTTTGCCAAATGTGTGTGTATGTGTTTTTTTTTTTTCAAGGTGATTCCCCTAAGCTCTGAGCAGAAGCAGAGGAAAGAGAGAGCTGCCCAGTACTTGAAGCCCTCCTGCTCTGACAGCAAGACCTTTGACCCTAGTGCATCCACCATGATCACACTTTACTCCAGAGCATGGAGTAGAGTTAATTACGGATAGATCTAAACCATCCAATAAATGGAGCTTATGCTTGTATTGTAGCTGGAACGGCTACCATTGTCTTATGTTATATGTTAGTAGTTCATGTGCATGATTTAATGCAAAGACATGTGTAAGGCCAAAACTACTGTTTGTCCCTTTTACAATCTAGTTTATCATTGTCTGTCTTACACAAATCATTCTAAGCTTTGCTTATATTTTCCTGCTGTGTGTTTAATACTGTGTAGATGACCAAAATGGATCTTTTGTTTTGTCTTGTTTTTCTGTCAAAGTCAGATGAGGGTCTGGGATCAGAAGGAGTCCTTGCCTCCATGGGACATTTTTGTTTTCTTTCTTTATTTTTGTTTTTATTTGTTTGTTTGTTTTACCACTTATTTCGCTGTTGAGAATTGAATCAAAGGCAATGGTTGACCTCGGCTTAGCTTGCATTTTCCTTCTGTATTGACCCTCCTCTTGGCAAATATACACTGGCCAGAACACACTAAATGGGGTCTCTATGGCTTTTCTGACCAAGAGGACAGGTGATTCACCAGAGCTGTAAAACATGGAAAGGTGGGTGGGATGACTGGGAAAAGGGTAAAAAAAAAAACCATTCCTTTTACTCCCTCTTGACTTCCAACTATGGTTACTGGACACTCAGAAGATAAGTTGCACCAGTACTGAAAAAAACATGCTTTAACAGCCAGCCATTATATAAACACTGAGGCAGACATCCGCAGAGACAGGATTCTGGCTTCAGTTCCCACAGGTTCGTGCATGCTGTCGTAGCTGTTGTGAGTTCATCTGAGCTGCTGTCTTGCCTCATTCAGAAGACAGCGTTTTCTTTAAGTCATCTACTGCCTCTGGCTCTTTCTGCACTTCTGTCCCCTATTCCACAGTGATCATTGAGCCTTTTGGATGGAGTCATACCAGGGAGTTTCCAGGACTTCAGCCCCGGAGTAGGAATACATCATTGACTTCTTTGTTTAGAGGCTTCTGGTTTTCTAGACTGAGGAGCTACTGGATGTTGTGACTCTGTAGAAAGCAGATAACCATTTTTGGACCACCCAGCCTTCTATGTTGTAAGCCAATCTAGCACATCTGTGATATATACCATTTCTTTTCTTCTAGAGCACTGCTTCTTAACCTCTGGGTCATGACTTCTTTATGGGGTGTTCAAAGGGCCTTTTCACAGGGGTTTCATATCAAATATTCTGCATATCAGATATGTTATGTTATAATTGATAACAGCAGCAAAATTGCAGTTATGAGGTAGCAATAAAAATAATTTTATGGCTGAGGTCACCACAACGTGAGGAACTGTATTAAAGGGTCACAGCATTAGGAAGGTTGAGAAGCGCTGCTCTAGAACTCCAGACTAACATAGCTGAGTAGGCTTTTGAGGACCTTAGGAACTCACAGGGAAACAGAGAGCTTTGAAGATAGCAGGCTTCCATGCTGCCAGATGTCCTGTAAGCCGGATTCCTATGAGAGAGGCAGGAATCCAGAATGTCTTGGGGAACCTTGTTTGTGGTCTGTGTATTATGGTTTGTTCTGTATTGATGAGCTAAAGCTTTCCTAGCCATCTGGTGCAATTTTGGTCAATTATCAGCCATTTGTCTCTGTAAAACCCCTGGTTCACTCCTTTCTCCCAATTCCCCAGCACGTACTCAGTGTCTTACTCTGTTGTAAAGCATTGGGATAAGACACTCAAGTACACATACATGATAGTATGTTTTCATAGTTTATTCACTGAACATCCTAGCTAGGATCCAGGAGGTCTAAACATGACATTTTCTTTGTTTCACAATCACATTTCTCTGGTTACTAATGATTTGATTTTTGTGAAGCTAAAGGGTTTATTTAGCTGTAAATGGACTGAAACATCCTTTCCCGTATTTAAATGTCGAAGTTTCTTTTTCATATGAGTGAATCTTATGTACAGTCTGGATGATAGTTTCCTTGTAGTTTTAGACATGTAAAATATCTCTGACATATTTCTGCTAATTTTGCCATCAGAAAGTACTGGTGTGACTGAACCTGGTAACTAATGCTGTAAGAACTGTTGAAAGCTCTTCCCTAGCCCTAAGGCAGTGTATCTTCGGTCTTTATGGGTTTTCTTGATTTATCTCTTTAATATTTCTGCATTCCATTTTGGCACATAGTAATGCTGTAGATTTTTTTCATTTATGAGCACTTTTCCTATCATGATTTGCTAAGCAGGCTGATGAGTATTGTGCTCTTTGTGAGGAATTAAATTCTGAGGTATGGCCTATGTCACAGATCTCACAGTACCCAAGTCAATTTGTTTCTTCAGAGATTAAGACCAGGCTATTTTTAATGCCATCATCTTGTGGTTACTCTGAACAGCTGTTAGGGTAAATATTCATGTCCTTTACAGAGCACGCTGATGTTCTCTGGAGTTACAATTCAAGACTGCTTTGAGTTAAACACATGTGGACCATTTCTAAAGCCATAGCCCAGTCTTTGGGGGATGGGTAAATTAATGGTGATAGAAATAACAGTCTATTGTACTTCACAGCAGGGCACTGACATTCAGTAAAAGTAACATTAAATTATGAGAGGCGCTTTAATTTCTGTGCTATAAGGCTTTTAAACCACACGATTAAGAAAGTACTAGCTTCTAGAAATTCTAGAATGGAATACTGTAATTGACGAATTTAAATCTATAGGTTAACAAACAACTAAATTGGAGGAAAGAGGTTGATGAACATGGAAATTGAATGATACAGGCCAATGCTTATCTAATCAGAAACCCAAAAGGGTGAATTTATACCTTTATCCATGGGATGACAACAAGGTGACAATAACTAAATGGTACAAAAGCAGCATACTGGAAAGAAGTGAGGAGCAACACATAGGAATGTCCTTGTATTGTCAGGTTTTATGTTTCTACATAAGCAAATTGAAGGCGGTAATGGCCTCAAACCAGGAGCTTTCTGCTGTAATCTTTGGATTGTTTTCTGTACCTTTCTGTGTCCATCTATGGGAGCCCATGCTTCCATGGTGCTTCTCTCTGAACCTCTCTTAACTAAGAGTACTGTGTGAACCATGAATTGTTTCTTGTTCTAATAAGGATTGTTAAATTTGTTTTATCTAATATATATCTTGGGACAAAGAGAGGAAAAGGAAATGTAGAAAAAGCAGATACAAATATGCTGGGAAGCACTGTAAAGTCACATGGTCATCTGAGTATAAGTTTTTTTTTATTAATTTATTCTTGTTACATCTCAATGGTTATCTCATCCCTTGTATCCTCCCATTCTTCCCCTCCACTATGGCTGTTCCTGAGGGGGATTACCTCCCCCTGTATATGCTCATAGGGTATCAAGTCTCTTCTTGGCAACCTGCTGTCCTTCCTCTGAGTGCCACCAGGTCTCCCCGTCCAGGGGACATGGTCAAATGTGAGGCACCAGAGTATGTGAGAAAGTCATATCCCACTCTCCACTCAACTGTAGAGAATGTTCTGAACATTGGCTAGATCTGGGTAGGGGCTTAAAGTTTACCGCCTGTATTGTCCTTGGCTGCTGCCTTAGTTTGAGCGGGACCCCTGGGCCCAAATCTGCCTATCATAATGTTCTACTTGTAGGTTTCTAGGACCCTCTGGATCCTTCTACTTTGCTATTCTCCCATGTTTCTCTCATCTGGAGTCCCAATAGGATGTTCTCCCCTCTGTCCCAGTTTCCTGGAAAGTTAAGGCTTTCGTGGGACATGCCCCTTGGGCTAGTATGCAGATATAAGTGAGTATATACCATTTGATTCTTTCTGCTTCTGGGTTAACTCACTCATTATGATCATTTCTAGCTCAATCCGTTTATCCACAAATTTCAGGAATTCCTTGTTTTTAATAGCTGAATAGTATTCCACAGTGTATATGTACCATAGTTTCTTTATCCATTCTTCTACTGATGGACAGTTAGGCTGTTTCCATGTTCTAGCTATTATGAATAAGGCTGCTATGAACATGGTTGAGCAAATTTTCTTGTTGAGTGCTGGAGCATCTTCTGGGTATATTCCAAGGAGTGGAATAGCTGGGTCTTGAGGAAGCCCTATTCCCATTTTTCTGAGATAGCACCAGATAGATTTCCAAAGTGGCTGTACTAGTTTGCATTCCCACCAGCAATGAAGGAGTGTTCCTCTCTCCCCACATCCTCGCCAGTATGTGGTGTCACTTGAATTTTTGATCTTAGCCATTCTGATGGGTGTAAGATGGAATCTTAGAATTGTTTTGATTTGCATTTCCCTGATGACTAAGGAGGTTGAGCATTTCTTTAAGTGTTTCTCAGCCATTTGATATTCCTCTGTTGATAATTCTCTGTTTAGTTCCAAGCCCCATTTCTCAATTGGGTTATTTGGTTTAGTGGTGTTTAATTTCTTGAGTTCTTTATATATTTTGGATATTAGACCTTTGTCAGATATAGGGTTGGTGAAGATCTTTACCCAGTCTGTAGGCTGTCACTTTGTTCTTTTGAAAGTGTCTCCTGCCTTACAGAAGCTTCTCAGCCTCATGAGGTCCCATTTATAAATGATTGACATTAAGGCCTGGGCCGTTGGTGTTCTGTTCAGGAAGTTGTCTCCTGTGCCAATATGTTCCAGGCTCTTCCCCATTTTTTTCTTCTAAGTGACTTAATGTCTCTGGTTTTATGTTGAGGTCTTTAATCCACTTGGATTTGAGTTTTGTGCAAGGTGACAAATATGGGTCCAGTTTCATTTTTTTACACATAGACCTCCAGTTAGACCAGCACCATTTGTTGAAGATGCTGTCCTTTTTCCATTGAATGGATTTGGCTTCTTTGTCAAAAATCAAGTGACCATATGTGTGTGGATTCATATCTGGGTCTTTGATTCGATTCCACTGATCAACCAGCCTGTTGCTGTGCCAGTACCATGCTGTTTTAATTACTATTGCTTTATAGTACAGTTTGAGATCAGGTATGGAGATTCCTCTAGAGCACCTTTTATTGTACAAGATTGTTTTAGCTATTCTGGCTTTTTGTTTCTCCATATGAAGTTCAGAATTGAACTTTCAATGTCTTTTTAAAATTGTGTAGGTATTTTGATAGGGATTGCATTGAAGCTGTAGATTGCTTTTGGTAGGATGGCCATTTTTACTATGTTAATTCTCCTGATCCATGAGCAAGGAAGATCATTCCATCTTCTCAGGTCATCTTCAATCTCTTTCTTCAGAGTTTTGAAAATTTTTTCAAACAAGTCCTTCACTTGCTTAGTTACAGTAACTCCTAGATATTTTATATTGCTTGTGGCTAGTGTGAAGGGTGTGGTTTTCCTAATTTCTTCCTCTGCAAGCTTGTCATTTGTGTATAGGAAGGCTACAGATTTTTTTCAGTTAACTTTGTATCCAGCTAATTTGCTGAAGGTGTTTATCAGCTGTAGGGGTTCTCTGTTGGAATTTTGAGGGTCACTTATATACACTACCATATCATCTGCAAACAGGGATAATTTGACTTCCTCCTTTCCCATTTGGATACCCTTGATCTCCTTTTGTTGTCTTATTGCTCTGGCTAGAACTTCGAGCGAGTACTATATTGAAGAGATATGGAGAGAGTGGGCAGCCTTGCCTTGTTCCCGATTTTAGAGGAATTTCCTTGAGCATCTCACCATTTACTTTGATTTTGGCTATTGGCTTGCTGTATATAGCCTTTATTATGTTGAGGAAAGTACCTTGTATCCCCGATCTCTCTAAAACTTTAAACATGAATGGGTATTGGATTTTATCAAATGCTTTCTCTTCATCTAAAGAGATGATCATGTGGGTTTTTATTTTCAGTTTGTTTATATGGTGGATTACATTGATGGATTTCCGTATATTAAACCATCCTTGCATGCCTGGAATGAAGCCTACTTGGTCATGATGAATGATATCTTTGATGTGTTCTTGTATTCGTTTTGCAAGTATTTTATTTAGTATTTTTGCATCGATGTTCATAAGAGAAATTGGTCTGAAATTCTCTTTCTTTGTTGAGTCTTTGTGAAGTTTAGGTATCAATGAGACTATGGCCTCATAGAATGAATTTGGTAATTTTCCATCCATTTCTATCTTTTGGAGTAGGTTGAAGAGTATTGGTATTAGCTTGCCCATGAAGGTCTGGTAGAATTCTGCACTGAAACCATCTGGCCCTGGGCTTTTTTGGTTGCTTCTATTTCTGTAGGGGAAATGGGACTATTTAGCTTGTTTATCTGTTCTTCACTCAACTTTGGCAAGTGAAATTGATCAAGAAAATTGTCCATTTCCCTTAGATTTCCAAATTTTGTGACGTATATGCCTTCAAAGTAGGATCTTATGATTCTTTGTATTTCTTCAGTGTCTGTTGTTATGTCTCCCTTTTCATTCCTGATTTTGTTGATTTCAATACTGTTTCTCTGCCTTTTAGTTAGTTTGGCTAACGGTCTGTCTATCTTGTTGATTTTCTCAAAGAACGAGCTCTTGGTTTTGTTGATTCTTTGGTCTGTTTTCTTACTAATTTGTTAATTTCAGCCCTGAGTTTGATTATTTCCAGATGTCTACTCCTCTTGGGTGTTTCTGCTTCTTTTTTTTCTAGGGCTTCCAGTTGTGTTGTTAAGATGCTTATGTGCGATGTTTCCAATTTCTTTTTAAAGGCACTTAGTGCTATGAATTTTCCTCTTAGCACTGCTTTCAATATATCCCACAAATTTGGGTGTGTTGTTCCTTCATTTTCATTGAATTTCAGAAACTCCTTGATTTCTTTCTTTATTTCTTCCCTGACCCAGGTGTCATTTAGCAGAGAGTTGTTTAGCTTCCACATACGTGTAGGCTTTTTGTTATTTCTGTTGTTGTTGAATTGCAGCCTAAGAGCATGGTGATCTGATAGGATACAAGGTATTATTTCAATCCTCTTGTATCTATTGAGGCTTGCTTTGTAACCTACAATGTGATCAATTTTGGAGAAGGTTCCATGGGGTGCAGAGAAGAAGGTGTATTCTTTCTTGTTTGGGTGAAAGGTTCTATAGATATCTGTTAGCTCCATTTGACCCATGGCATTGGTTAATGATGTTATTTCTCGGCTTAGTTTCTGTTTCAATGACTTATCCTTCAGTGAGAGTGGGGTGTTGAAGTCTCCCACTATTATTGTGTGGGGATTGATGTGTGGTTTAAGCTTTTTAGCAGATCTTTTACAAATGTGGGTGCCCTTGTATTCAGAGCATAGATGTTCAGAACTGTGATGTCATCTTGGTTGACTTTACCTTTGGTGAGTATGAAGTGTCCTTCCTCATCCCTTTTGATTAATTTTGGTTGAATGTCTATTTTGTTGCTTCTTGTGACCATTTGCTTGGAATATTTTTTTCCAACCTTTTACCCTGAGGTAATGCCTATCGTTATGGGTGAGATGTATTTCTTGAATGCAGAAGAATGTTGGATCTTGTTTATGCACCCATTCAGTTAGTCTGTGTCTTTTTATTGGAGAATTGAGACCATTGATGTTGAGAGATATTAATGACCAGTGACTGTTAAGAGTCTTAATTTTGATGTTGTTTCCAGTCGAGCATTTGTGTAGTTGTGTTTTTGCCGTGGGATAGTTATCTATTTCCTGAGTAGTTTTGGTTGTAGCTTGACCCTTTGGGATGGAGTTTTCTTTCTAGTACCTTCTGTAAAGCTGGATTTGTGGATAGGTACTGTTTGAATTTGTTTTTGCTATGGAATATTTTGTTTTCTCCATCAATGGTTATTGATAGTTTTGCTGGGTAAAGTAGTCTGACCTGGCATCTGTGGTCTCTTAGGGTTTACAGGATCTCTGTCCAGGCCCTTCTGGATTGTATGGTCTCTGCTGACAAGTTGGGTGTAATTCTGATAGGTTTGCCATTAAATGTTATTTGGCCCTTTTTTCTTGCAGCTTTTAATATTTTTTCTTTATTCTGTATGTTTTGTGTTTTGATTATTATGTGACGGGCAGTTTTTCTTTTCTGGTCAATTCTATTTGGTGTTCTGTAGGCTTCTTGTATGTTTATAGGCATCTCTTTCTTTAGATTGGGAAAATTTTCTTCTATGATTTTGTTGAGAATAGTTTCTGGGCCTTGGAGTCTGATATCTTCTCTTTCTTCAATGCCTATTATCCTCAGATTTCTTCTTTTCATGGTGTCCTTAATTTCTTGGATGTTTTGTGTCAGGAGTTTTCCAGATTTGGCATTTTTTTTTAAGGATTGCTTCAAGATCTGTTATTGTTTCTTCTAGACCTGCGATTCGTTCTTCCATCTCTTGGATTCTGTTAGAAAAGCTCGCTTCTGTGTTGCTCGCCTTCTTCTCTCAGGTCTCACGTTCTCGTTTTTCTTCTGTCTGTGTATTTATCATTGAATCCATTTTAATTTTCAGATCTTGAACTGATTTTTTTTTTATTTCTTTCATCTGATTGTTTGTTTGTTTGTTTTTGTTTTTGGAGACAATGTTTCTCTGTGTAGTCTTGGCTGTCCTGGAATCGCTTTGTAGACCAGGCTGGCCTTGAACTCATAGCGATCCGCCTGCGTCTGCCTCCCGAGTGCTGGGATTAAAGGTGTGCACCACCACGCCCGGCCTTCATCTGATTGTTTGTATATTCCTGAGTTTCTTCCATTGCCTCTTTATAGGTCTTCAGAGCTTGAACCGTTTTATTTATTTCTTTCATCTGGTTGTTTGCATTTTCCTGCAATTTTTCCAGTTCCACTCTATGTGCTTCTTTTATGTCTCTCACCTGTTTGGCTGCGTCTTCCTGCATTTGATTAGGAATTTTATTTGTTTCCTCCATTATCATCCTCATTACTAAGGATTTGAGGTCATTTTCTTGTGTTTCCATTGTATTGGAGTTCTCTGGGTTGTTTTCTTTGGGATAGCTGGAACCTGGAGACGCCATGCTGTTTTGGGTTTTTTTGCGTATGCTTTTTCGCTGTCCTTTAGACATCTTGCTGTCTTTGTTTTTGTTGGGTAGCTTCCAGAGTTGGATGGAGGGAGTCTGATGATAGATTCACTTGTTTTCTCACGATTTCCCTAGGCTGGAAGCTCTAATGCTTCACTGGTGTGGATGTTAGGAGCTTAGCCCTGTTGTTTTGGACTTTCACAGCCAGTGATCCTCAGCTCCCCTGTGCTGTGGGTCCTGCAATAGTTCTGGGTCTCTGAATGAGTGTTGGGTCAGGCCAAGGTATCCACAGCCTTCTGGGTCCCCTGCCAAGTCCAGCCAGAAACACTGGGCCCAAACCACGGGCCGAACTCAGCTAGATTCTCAGGGCCTGAACCGTCTGCCGAGCTCAGCTAGGGATTCTGGGCTCAAAATGCACATAGGGTCCAGCCAGAATTTTTGGGCTGGGACTGTGCACCAAGCTCAGCTAGGGGCTTTTGGCCCAAAGTGCATGCTGTGGTCAGTTATTGACTCAGGGCCTGAATTGTCTGCCAAGCTGAGTATAAGTTTTAAAAGGAGAAGACTGTACACTGTTTATAAGAGACACAGCTAATATGAAACCACTCAGAGAACAAGGGAGGAAAACAATAAAGCCATCAGATTAAAGTAGGTAAACATGCTGACTTTTGACCTTCAAAACTAACAATTTTATTTGGTTCTAGCTATAGGCAATAGCAAACAACATAGGCAGGAAACCTATGACATGAGTGTCACATATTAATATAGTCTCTATCCTACCAGGACAATAGATGCTTTCAGAATGCAATCACAGAAATTAAAAATACAAAACGTAAAAATATGAGCAGAATTCCAGAGGTAAACAGAAATACCCCGAGTTACCAACTTCAGTCATTGAACCTATGCCATTTGATGTGGCAGTAGCTATTTCCCGTTGCCAGACCCGAGGTGACATAAGCTCCATTCTTCATTCCTTAGACATTTCCTAACATAACTAGGTAGCCTTTCCCATGGAAATAATTTTATTTGAACCATCTGGGACAAAATTTTCCTCCCTGCCAGAATTTTGTTACACATTTCTTCTATGGCATCATCATTGTTTCCCCAACATCTCGAATAATGCTTTACACATTAGAAATAAAGCAGAAACAAACAGAAGAATCCCTGATCATTAAATACTTGAAAATTTCATAATAACTTAAAAGTTAGAAATGTCTTGAGAAGCCAAGCATGGTGCTACACACCTTTAATCCCAGCTCTCAAAGGGACAGAGACAGGTGGATCACTGTGAGTTCAACGCCATCCTGGTCTACAAAGCAAGTCCAGGACAGCCATGGTTACATAGAGGAACCTTGTCTCAAAAAAACAAAACAACAAACAACAAAAAGAGAAAAGGTCTTGAGAAGCATAGGGTAGTTACCATATAGATATAGAAATGTAGATAAAGTCAAGTTTGCAGAAGAAGAAATGTGGACCCTCACTGCATCTCTAATAGTGATAGAACACTAAGAATACCACTAAGAAAATAGATTTTGTTTCTGATCCCTCCTTACAGCACCCAAATGGCTTGATTCATCACTGAGACTTCAAACTGGTTACCCAGTATCCTTTATGAGAGCATAAATAGCCTGGAACTGCTCTCCTGTTTTGATTTTTCTTCCTCAAGTTAACCCACGTCCCCCATGTCTATTTACTCTGCCTTGGCCATAGTTCATGCTAGCTCTTTAAGAAATATAATATCTGTTTCCAATGCAAGACTTTTGCATCGATTGCCTTCTTGGGATATATGGGGTTTGTTATTTTTAATTACTGGGCCTAGAGTGTTTAAAAGGCACAATAGTAATTAATGAAAAAGAGGCTCTCAATTTGAGAGTTGGGGAGAATAGGAGAGGCTAGACTGGATGTGGGGTAGTTGGGAAGTAAAAAAGAAGAGAAAGGGGAAAATATATTATAAAAACAAAATGTTAATGTTGGGTGGGAAGAGAAGGAGATGATTGATCTAAGAGGGGTTTGGAGATGAGATGAGTTTACAAGTATGTTGTATGAAATTTCAAAGAGCTATGAAAATTTTCTTGGAAAATAAGAAAGAATAGCATACCACAGAGAATCACCACATGATTCCACGCCAGCAGCAGCAGGTCACTGGGCCACCTTACAAGTTGAGTGTTGACTTAAGGATGGTGCCTCCACCCACTGAGTACAAACAGACAGTGATGTTTTGGCATGGGGGTAACTAGCAGACACATTAGACTTCCTGCCTTGGAGAATCAAGTGCAAAATACAAGAGATGTGTTCCATCTGGTAGTGGAGGCTCATCCTGAAAATAGCCCTGAAGTCGGGTAACTGAGGTCATGACCCTCCCTTTGAATGCGCAAAGGTAGTGAGTACTTCCAAGTTCAGATGACAAATGACAAAGCACAGCTTTGTCAGCAGGAGATCCTCCACAGAGTCTCTCTACTAACGCCATTCCAACTCAGGGAACAGCAGATTAAAAGTCAGCAGTGACAGTTGCTTTTTAAAAGGTTATGTGTCTTGAAGGACACAGCCTATAAATGCTGTAAATCCTAGGAAAACTCACTCAATGAGGATGCTGCACCCTCCACTGAGCCTTCTTCAAGTGACTGCAAAAAGGTTGGAATGTTGCAGATCTGAAGCCTAATTCTATTTGTCCTGGTCTGTTTTTAGCAGCATAAATGCGATTTCTTGCCCACCTCTATGTCTGACCTAAGGTCCTATGTCTAACACTTAAACGTTGGCATTGTTTTGTTTTTTTTTTTTTCAAGAAAGAGTTTCTCTGTATAGCTCTGGATGTCCTAGAACTCACTCTGTAGACCAGGCTGGCCTGAAACTCACAGGGATCCACGTGCCTCTGCCTCCTCAATGCTGGGATTAAATATGTGTGCCACCATCTTCAGAAAACTTTTTGAATGCATTATTTTAACAAAGCCCTAGTCTCCACCAACCAAAATGCTAAGCATGCTACCAGGTAGCATTGAGGCCTATAGCTGCTTTAACTGGCCGACTTGATATATCCCCTCATGTGTTTAGAAGGTGCCTGGACATGGGACTTTCTTTTTGTTTTTATGTAAGGCCCAGCAAACTCTAACCATGTTGGAACATGATATTTAGGTTAGTCTCCTCCATGGTTATACATGATTGTTTTCAGAATAACCTACCTCATCTCCTTGAAGATGAGTTGTATATTTGTATCATCACCAGTTTTAGGGTCTCTGGTTTCTAGGAAAATATGTGAGCTGTAATTGATTCCTTGTTCTGTGTGAAGAAATAAGCAGTTGAAGACTTTACAACTAAGCAAAGCAGAGATAACTAGTAGGAGTGACTGAAAGGAGGCCAAATTGCCATATGAACACAGAGATTCCTTTCCTATCTCTCACAGTTATTTTTATAACTATTTGTTTCTCGGTTTTTCTCTTAATGCTGCCATGACAAAAATAATTGATACTCTTTTATATTTGTTTAATAGTAAGCTTCCCAACACAAATACCAAGCAGTTATTATTCTGTTTTTAACCCACTAAGCTAATTTGTCTTCCTCCCAGCACAGATCCCAGAGATACTTGTATCTTGTAGCTTTCCTGCTCCAGCTTCTCTCTCCTGATGACTCCTGGCCCTCTGCCAGTGGTTCAATCCCCAACTTCCTCCTCTAACTCTTCCTTCTCCTCTGGCTGGCAGGAAGTCCAGACCTATTCCCTCCCTTGCTCAGTGATTGGCTGTTAGTTGCTTTATTGGCATACCAAGGGACAATTGGAGAATAGTGTTTACACAACATTGAGACAAGAGATTCTCAGAACAAGGATTGCAACCAGATATGGGGGAGTGGGTTATAGAAGTCAGCATTTTAATTACACAATAACCTTATGCCTATACCTATCTCTTCCAGACTCTACAATTTGCTTAGGAAGGACCTCCCACTTTTCATACCTATATTTACTATAACTCTTCATCTGAGGTTCTGATTAATACACAGTTAATAGATGTCTGTAGCTTGTGGTTCCCAGCTAATTATTCTTTTCACCACACTGGAAACACTAAGGAAATTAAAATTTCATTTTCTTGTACTTTATTTTTCTTCCAAGATCACTTAAAAGAAGTTTAAAACTAATTTTTGATGGTTTTACCAAAAATTGCTTGACATTTATTTTCCTTCTCTTTCCAATTGTAGATTTTGAACTTTGATTCCAACAAGAGATAATCTTAAGGGCAAACTGAAATCTAGCAAAACTTTATCATATGTACTTTAAAAATTGTTTAAATTAATTATTTATTGAATTTACACCCACACCATAGCCCCCTCCCTCTTCTCCTCTCAGCCTGACTCTCGCACCCTCTTCCTCATTCCCTATTTCTCAGAAAAGGGGAGCCTCCCTATTCACCCATGCAAGCTCATCAAATTTTATCAGGACTGAGCATATCCTCTTTTCCAGGCAAGGTAGCAGTGACAGAGGGGAGTGATCAAAATGCAGGCAACCAAATCCATGCCAGAGATAGTCCCTGCTCCCATCCTAGGGGACCCACATGAAGCCTGAGCTGCATCAGCTACACCTATGAATAGGACCTAGGTCCAGTCTATGCATGGTCCTTGGTTGGTGCTTCAGTCTCCACAAGACCCTTTGGGGCCTGGTTAGTTGGCTATGTTGATCTCCTTGTATAGCTCCTGTCATTTCCAGATCCTGATACTCACCTCCCACACACATTTTTCCACAGGACTCTCTATGCCTCACTCAATGTTTGGCTGTGAGTCTCAGCACCTGTTTGAATCCACTGCTGGGTGTAGCCTAAACCATGTGACCCTAAGCTTTTTTTTAAATGGGAGACTTTTAATGACTGTTTCTATTTCCATAGGGCTTATAGGATTATAGGACTATTTAACTTGTTTACCTGATCTTTATTTAACTTTGATTGAGTGCAATCTTTCAAGAAATTTGTCCATTTTATTTAGATTTTCCAATTTTGTGGAGTATAGGCTTTTGAAGTAAAATGTAATGATTTTTTTGGATTTCCCCACTGTCTGTTATCCTGTCCCCCTTTTCATTTTTGGCTTTCTTAATTTGGATACTGTCTTTCTGCCTTTTCGTTAGTTTTGTGAAGTGTTTGTCTATGTTGTTGATTTTATCAGAGAACCAGATCTTTGGTTGGTTGGTTCTTTGTTCTGTTCTCTTTGTCTCTAATTTAATGATTTCAGACCTGATTTTGGCAATTTCCTGCTATCTACTTCTTTTGAGTGTGTTTGCGTCTTCTTCTTTTTTTCCTAATCTTTCAGGTGACCTGTTAAGTTGCAAGTATGGGATCGCTTCAATTTCTTTATAAAGCACTTAATGCTTTAAACTTTCCTCTTAGCACTGCTTTTATTGTGTCTCATAAGTTTGGGTTATGCCTTAATTTTCACTGAATTCATATGCACTTTTTAAAAACAAATAATCTAACCTTTAAGTGGAGTTTTTACTTTTCAGTTTTTCTTTCTTTCTTTTTTTTTTTTTTAAGTTAACATTTAATAATGAAGGGCATGACATAAAGATCTGTAATTTCCTTCTTCCTAAAGCTTGATCCTTGATGTTCAAGTCACTTGGAGAACAAGTCATGGTGGGAGAATCCTCTGGGAAGGGAAAGATGTCAGAAGATAACGTGGTAACACGCAGAGCAGGGAGAGGAAGAAGACAGCAGGCATGAGGGTGTAGAAAGAGTAGGTGGCCTCTTGATGCATTCGTTTAAATGTATGTATTCATAAAAGTGTATTTAGTATGGAAGGAATGTAAGGGTGTCATCTATCTTGATTGTATCCCAAGCCCTTAGCGGAATATTTTCTTGAAGATGCTTTTACAAAAAGTGAGCTCAAATTGCCTTGAAAATTGGCTGATGAGTTCAACAGGAAAGCAAATGCACATATTTCTAGAAAAGCACCTGAAATGACAAAAGAATTTATGTCATTTCTTTTGCAGTCCTCGCACATTCACAAAAGTTACCTGAAAGTAATTTTTCTTTTTCAGCTATGGAGTAATTTAAACTTATAATATGTTCTGCACTGAGTTTGGTACTCTGGGTACAGTGGCCACATTTCAAGGACTTCTTTGTATTTTTGTCATCTGGCTTATTGGGATCCCTGGCTACTCTGTTTTATATAGAAACTGTATGTCCAAATCTTGTTTTCCACCATCCCTGAATCCCACTGATAGATCTGACATATTATTGGAACTCTGCTTAAAAACTGGAAGGAATGAAAGAATGATGAATAAATATATACAGTTAAAACTTACTACAGAACACTAACCTTGGAGTTCTGTTATTTTTTAATTGGACCTGAAATATCCCCTTTTCATATAGTTATGAGGTGCTAATATGAGCTTTAAATATGGGCAATTCTAGAAAACGTGGGGCCTTCTTTAGGCATGAGATGCATACTTCTATTTATCAAGGACATTATCATCATGTAGGACAGGAGCTGAGTGAGATGTGCATGTGCCACAACACGTAACAGTATGAGAAAGTGGAGAGGAAAACATGCATGACGTCACTTCCAGCTGGGCTCAATCTCTTTTGCCCTCATTAGTCCTTCCCCCTTTATGATCCTAGAAAAACATAGCATAGGAGTGGTATTGCATCTTTAACGCTCTTCAGAGGTTTCCCGCTACACTGTAGAAATAATTCAGAAATCTTGTTTTCCACCATCCCTGAATCCCATTGGTAGATCTGAAATATTATTGGAACTCTGGAACATTGGATTTCTGTTATTTTTTATTGGACCTGAAATATCCCCTTTTCATATTGTTATGGGGTGCTAATATGAGCTTTAAAATATCAGGCTGTGGGCTGGCGAGATGGCTTTTTGGTTATAGGTACCTGTTCCCAAACTTGACAACCTGTGTTCATCACCAGGACCCATCTGGTAGGAGGAAAGAACTGACTTCTACACGCTCTCTGATCTCCACATATGTGTCATGATATGTGTTCATGTATGTACATATACAGAAAATAATAAAACATAATAAAAGTTAAAAAACTCCAGGCTGTATTTTTAGGAAATAGATCAGATTTGTTTAGCAGAAACAATAATACATTTAAAAGGCACATTGTAAGTTATGAGCTATACTTGATAAGAGTATGCAAATTGTAATGTGTGGATGCTCAGGGGATGCCTAAGAACTTCCTCGTATGTATGAAATCTGTAAGTGTTAGGACCTTGAAGGTGAGACTTAAATTTCATGCATTCAAAACAAAGTCAGAGATCAATTCATACTTTCTGGTGTAAGCTGAGGTCAGATGTTAGGGGAGGAGGGCTCCCCCTTTCTGAGGACTAAGTGGGGGGTGAGGAAGGGAGGGTGGGATTGGAAGGTGACAAGGGAGGGGGCTACAATTGGGATGTATGGTGGGCAAGTTAAGAAAGAAAGAAAGAAAAAAAGAAGAAAGAAAGAAAGAAAGAAAAAAAGAAAGAAAGAAAGAAAGAAAGAAAGAAAGAAAGAAAGAAAGAAAGAAAAAGAAATTCTCGAGTAACCATGAGTTATACATGTTTTTAATTTGGAGTGATTTCAGTTCATAAACTAATCTATTAATAAATCATAACTCAATTTTCTTAAAAAGTAAAGCGAGGGGTGGAGAATGTCTGTTGTTTCATAATCACATGATTAACAAGTGATATCAAAACAATGAATATAATACAAATGGGCAAGCACAACAAACTCTGAGTAGCCACCGCCATTAATATTTAGGCTACAACAAACTTGATACTCTGGGTCTCACACAGAGCTTAACCCTCTTTAGGAGAGTGCTATGAATACAGCAAGCAGCCCTGTGTTTGTGAATAAAGATGCTTTGCATGTCCTTCTCCTAAGATGATGCTGCCTGAACAGTGACTGAAGCTGGTCTCCAGAGCAAATGGAAGAAGTTCAAATTAACTTGCAGAGTTGCAAGCATTTTACAGAGTGTTGTGAATGAAAGTAACTTTTTCATTCTAGTGTATTTAAAGCGACTTTCAGGAACCCCATTGAAGGGACTTTAGAAGTCCTGAGCATGGTAAACATGACTCTGACGGGTCCTGCCCTTTTCCTCCATTGCCTCTGTCTTGCTGAAAAACCATTAGATTACATTCCTAAAGCTAGCCCCCAAGTTCTAGTCTATCTGGCCAATCTGTCCTCCTGAAGCTGATTACTGAGCTCCAGTTATCAAAATATTGAAGTCCAGCAATCAGAAGCCACCTTTGGCGCACCTAATTGGCATATCCAATTAAAATTAAACATCTCATTTTAACACAGGGTTTCCCATTTCACCTTTATAAACTGCCATTTGTCTATGAGCCATATCTGTCTCCTCTCTATCCAATAAAGTCCCTTGTCCCATCCCTGCTCCTTCCAAAGCAAATACCCCATTTCCTCTTTTTTGCTCCTTTTCTCCCTTTCCTTTATTCCCTTCCTCTTCTCCCTCTTTCTCTATCCCCTGTGTTTTTCCTTTATCCCTGCACCTCCTGTCCCTCTGGGGCAAATAAATCTCCCCTGTGCTGAGACCATGATCTGAGAAATTGGTTTTGGGGGTCCTGAGATGATCCTTTCCCTTTTAACGTATCTCTGTGGAGCCTCACACCCCTGAAAGCTCAGTACTGTAAATAGAATCATTACTCTAGTTTCAAAGCTGAGTTAGCTAAAGCCCCAGAAGATTAAGTGATTTGTCCAGGGCTTTCAATATCAGTCAGTAGCTCTCCGTAGCTATAACTCAAACCACAACGATTCAAATTCCGTTTTTCTCTACTACTGCGAGTTGTACAATAAAGTGACTGGATCAGGAAGGCTTCACAGAGGAAACGGGGATGGGAATCTGTTTTTCTCCTTACCTTCATTAGTACATGTTTGCCACAGTAACTGTGCCGTTAGCTCTGTGTGGCATCTCTTCTTTTGCTGCAGGAGTGAGCTGATTATCCTCCATCTTATGGCAACCTTCTCTTTAGCTTATCCAGCAATGTAGCAATTAGAGGTTGAAGTTTCAGTGTTAAAATGTATCCATTTCATGAGTAACAGAAACTTGTAGAAAGAAGGGTCACCTGGGACGTCTAAACCAAAGTTCTGTTTTGAAGAGGGTGAATTAACATTGACACTGTTAATCCCATCGGGCGAGAAAAGGACCACTACCACAATTTTGAGCCATATTGGAAGCAAGCTTTAATTAAGTAGTTGCCAGGAGATGGATTCTGGCCAGGTCACATTTTCCAGAGGTATACCTATAAGGCCACCGTATTTCCCATCAGCTAGGATTAGGGGCTAGCACATATCCTGATGTGCCTCCTGCCCACCTACAACCAATCAGGGGCAATCACACATCCTGACATATTTCTTGTCCATGTACCTCCCACCTACATGTGATCAAGCACATCCAGTACAGATGGGTCAAACAAACTTGTTTAGGAGCACAAAAGCATGTGGCTTGTTATTGTCCATAAACAGTAGCCTCCAGCATTTCAAGAAGTCCTTGCAGGTCATTGTCGTTTTTGTTTCATGGATCTTAGTCACAATAATTAAAACTAAAAGTGTAACTTTGGCTCTCCCAGGTACCTTCTGTACAAGAATCTCATGGTAATACTTCAAACTGTGAAAATTATGTCTGCCAAATGTGGTGGCACATGCCTTTAATCTTAGCACCCAGGCAGCAGAAGCAGGGACATCAGAGTGTTCTATTTTTGGTTGTGAGCCTAGCCTCTAATGGCTGAGCCATCTCTCCAGCCTGTCGTCAGTGTTCAAAACAGCAAGTTCCAAGCAAGCCAGGGCTACACAGGGAGAACTTGTGTCTGTCAATCAATCAATCAATAGTCCCACATAATCAGTTCTTAAATTTATTTACTGTCTGAGTTTTCATAAATTTTAATTCATTTTTTTCATTCATTTTACTAATTTCTTAATGTTTATGTCTCTATTACTGCTTTCTATTTGAATTGAAATATTCAGTTATGATTGAAAAATTATGTAAAATAAAAGGTTTTAAGTCTATCCACATACAGATTTGATACATCTTACCAACTTTCTTAATTAAATAACCTTTTATGCCTTTCCTCTGCTTATAAAGTACATCAGATACGGAGCAATAGGTAAATGAACAGGGGGTTGCACATGCAGAAACATAGCTAGGATTTTCAAACTACATCCTGCAGGCCACCATTAGATTTGGTTTTGTAGATCACTCGTTCTACCAATTTGTTTACTCACTATCTATGTTGGGGTAGATCTGAATAATTTTAAGAGACCAAACTGCCTGCAGGCTGTATGCACTTATCATCTCCCCTTTACAGGAAAAGCTTTGCTGTTTCTGGAATTTTCATCTCTCTTCTCTCCTTCGGCCTGTTTGTTTATCTTTGATATGAAAACACTGATTTGTCTGTCTGAAGACAATATTCTGGGTAGTATCCCTAATGCCAGTGCTTTTGTTTACTATTTGAATCAATATGCTTTGGTATAAATACTTATTTAGCTCAGCTGTCTTTAGTTAAACATAACACTGAATAAAATCCTAAACAATAAAGTTTATCAGCCATGGATTTCTACAGAACACTAAATATAGCAGCTTAAATAACAACTATTTGAAATTTCTGAGTATTTATGCTCATCTGGGAATGGGCACATCTCAGCAGATCCCAGCTGGTTTCCTGTGTGTGTGTGTGTGTGTGTGTGTGTGTGTGTGTGTGTGCGTGCGCGTGCACACGCCTGTGTGGAGTGTGTGTGTGTGTGTGTGTGTGTGTGTGTGTGTGTGTGTGTGTGTGCGCGTGCACTCACCTGGTAGATCGGCTACAGTGGCCTCTCATAGGATCACTTGGATCTTTGTGCCTCTTGTATCCATGAGGTATGTTAGAAAGTAAGATTAGTTTGTTCTCATGGTGATGCCAGGCATCCAAGAGGAAAAGTTCGAGATTCTACCTTATTAGTTTTGACTCTGTCTTAACAGTCAAATCAAGACTTAAGTTCTGCATTTGTGATGGTCTCTGGGGTGCTGGGGGTCACTGTGGAACAAGTCTGTTTTGTAGTAAAGAAATACATTCTACTTGTGTGATTCAGCTACTCAAGTGGGGTTTTGTGAGACTTTTGCCAAATACTTTTCAGTCCATATTATATTGATGATATACCTTGCTAATACATGTAAATATAGCACATTTTAACTACATATCTGCTAACATGGTTTTGTTAAAAAACAAAACAAAACAAAAAAAAAAAACCACATGTAACCACTGGGCTGGGGAGGCAACTCAGTGCTTGAGGCCACTTGACACTTTTGCAGAGGACCCAGGACTGATCTCTAGCACCCTTGTGTTGTCTCACAGTCATCTGTAACTGCAGCTCCAGGGTAGCCAATGCCCTCTTCTGGCCTCTGCGGGGCACCAGGCATGTGTATACACACATTGGCAGGAAAGATACTCATGCACATAAAATAAATGAACTTTAACTTTTGTTTATTTAATCAGTCTCCTTTCCAAAGCTTTCAGGTATTTTCCATAGTTTTACCATCACAGATAATGCTGTGATCATCCCTGGAAATATGTACTGGCCACTTCCGGGTGTTTTCCATAACATTCACTGGGCAGAGAACTTGTGGGAGTTGAACTTCTGTAAACATGAACTGTAAACACGCTTGTTTATAGTTTTACATATGGCATGGTAATCCTGAAGAATTGGTAGATTACCTTTTCACCCACAGCTTATACTTGATGCTCATTCCTGCAAAAATCAATATAAAGGTATGTTTTGCCCATTTTTAAAAAAAGATTTTTGCTGATCTAGTAGAAAAACATAGATCTCATATTTGTTTTAATTTATAGTTCTTTGGCTTTTGGGAAGACTGAACTTTTTATACATTTGTAATTTAAATTCCTTTTATGGATTTCCTATGTCTTTTACCCATTTTTCTACTAGCTTTTTCAGATCCATTTTCTACTAGTTTCTTTTTTCTGAGTTTGTATTTGCTTTCTACATAGTATTATTTATTTTCCCAGCTTATACATTGTTTACATGATCTTCCAAGTTACTCACCTTCTTCTTTTCCCTAAAGCTTATTTTTGTTCAATAAGAAATGTTTCGTTTTAGAAAAATAAGATTTATAGACTTTGTTCGTGCCTACCAATCCTTCCTTAATGCTATAGCAACATCCTTCTGCTTTCTTTTTCACTTATATTTGTGCTTTTCAAAGATATAGTCATTGACACTACTTGATGGCCTAAATGTGTTCTGAGAAATAGGTTGAGATGTTCTGTTTCATTTTCGTCATGGAAGCATCACAGAGCACACTTGTACTAGCCTGGGAGGCTCTACGAGTGGCTTCTTGGCATACTGCAGGGACACAGTGGCCCCCTCTGTGTACTGCAGGGACACAGTGGCCCCCTCTGTGTACTGCAGGGACACAGTGGCCCCCTCTGTGTACTGCAGGGACACAGTGGCCCCCTCTGTGTACTGCAGGGACACAGTGGCCCCCTCTGTGTACTGCAGGGACACAGTGGCCCCCTCTGTGTACTGCAGGGACACAGTGGCCCCCTCTGTGTACTGCAGGGACACAGTGGCCCCCTCTGTGTACTGCAGGGGTACAGTGGCCCCCTCTGTGTACTGCAGGGGTACAGTGGCCCCTCTGTGTACTGCAGTGGTACAGTGGCCCCCTCTGTGTAGTGCAGCGGAACAGTGGCCCCCTCTGTGTACTGCAGTGGTACAGTGGCCCCCTCTGTGTACTGCAGTGGTACAGTGGCCCCCTCTGTGTACTGCAGGGGTACAGTGGCCCCCTCTGTGTACTGCAGTGGTACAGTGGCCCCTCTGTGTACTGCAGTGGTACAGTGGCCCCCTCTGTGTAGTGCAGCGGAACAGTGGCACCCCTCTATACTGCAGGGGCACAGTGGCCCCTCTGTGTACTGCAAGGGTCAGTGGCCCCTTTCTGTACTGCAGGAGTACAGTCCCCCCTCTGTGTGAACCATGTGTGCTCCACTGTAATGTGTGGAACCAGGCTTACCTGCAGCTGGCCAGACAGTGAGGCTACACTTCTGCCACCATGATTTTCTGCAGTCCATGTGGGATTTTGATATTGTACAGTGGAGAAAAACATACATAGCTGTGTTTTGTGTGTATGCTCACCTTATCTTTGTCATTTCATAATATGATACACATTCTGGCTTTGAAGGTAATAATAGAAGATTTATTTTATGATTTTCTCCATGAGCTAGAAATACTTAGTTAACAGACAGATTGTTCTGAGAATTGAGTGTGGTGGCAGATACCTGCAATGAACATTCAGGAAGTGGAGGCAAATGATCAAGAACTTGGGGCTATCCTCGACTACACAGCAGAGATGTAGCCTGGGTTGTGTGAAGCCCTGTTTCCAAAAAGAAAGACAAACACACACACACACACATACACACACACACACACACACACACAAAGAACAAAATAATTTTACATCAGGTTATCAAAATAACAGAAACTTTTCTATAATAATTTTGTATTACTTATTTGTTTTAGTCTGTTTCTATTTTCTGTTTTCTGAAATGTCTTTTAATAATTCACATTTTTCTAGAAAACTATACACTTAAATCAGTGTTTCAAATGTATTTTCAGAATGTTGTCTCTTCAATATATTTAAGTTTGTTTTTAAATATTTAGTTTATCTCTCATATGTCAAGTACATTTATAGTTTTTCATTTTTTCTCCTGATATATAACTAGTGTATGTTTTTAAACTCATTTTTCACCCATCCATAGGTAATTTACTTCTCTATATATTTACCAGTTTTAATTTATATTTTCTAATTTATAAATTTGTTATTCTATTTTTATTAATTTTTAATTTTACCTTTCTGAGTGCTTTTCTTGTTTCTACAATTCTTAAATAGAATACTTGTTTAATATTTTATATTACTATGTAATTATATAAGTAACTGAAGCTATACATTTTATTTCATTTCAGCTTTGTTAATGTTATTTTTTGTAGGTTTTGGTATTTATTGCTATTTTCCTTAAGACTTAATTTATGATGAATTTTGTGAGTGATTTATAGTTATTTTATGGTAAATTTCTTACATTGTTATGTGTGTGTTGTACATTGCTGCAAAAACAGATATTAACTTATATTAGTGTTTTATATTATTATTCTGGTACTTGACAAAACCCTTGAGTGCCTTTGTATCTAAAGCTCTGATGTGCCGTTTAGGCAGGTTTCTAGCTTACCTCCCTCCAGGTTTGCTTGAGTCTTAAATGCAGATCTGCTTTTCAAACAAGCATGCTCTCTGCAGAGGAATTAGATGCCACTCAGTGGGAGCCCTGTCCCTTCACATCATTTCTGACATTTGGGTTGATTTCCTCAGCTCCCCAGACCACATCCTTCCTTCTTCCCCTCTCTGGTCTCCAGTACACCATCAGTGTTAGACCTAAGATGGCGCTTCCGCCACCCGGTGTGCTGCTTTAGTTTTGCTGAACACTTATTGTTTGAGTTAGGGCCATTTCCTGGCTATGTTCGTCATCCCATTTTCTGTGTTTTACGTTTTTTTTTTTTTTTTTTTTTCTTTCCTGCTTGGGCCTTTTAAAGATATTTCCCATTCGACACATGTTCTTTTTCCCTCAGTCTGTGGTTTCTCTTACTCATCTCGGTCTGTGATCTGATCCTTCACCCATTTCTTTGCAAAGTCTTTATTTTGTTCTATTTTCTCTGGTGCAAAGCATTTTCTGACTAGGAAAATGATCCAGGTTAACCTGCACCGTCTAGTCGTAGCCTGCATCATTTCCATTCTCTGTTGTAAACAGCTTCCTGCTGTTTCTCCATGTTCTCGTCTTTTCCATTTCATTTAAACGACAAAGTGTCACGTAAGTTTGGCCTTCTCTTCATCTGAGCAGTGCTGTTGCTGTTGGGTCCACTGTTTCCAAGAGCATCACTGGACTCCTCCTTTACAACGTAACCCGACACTTTGCCCTTAGTCCACACTGGATATTTCACATCGGGTTTTCAGCCACTTGCAAACACCAGAATGTAAACTGAATCTCCTTGTTGGCAACAGCTTGGTAATTTGATAAATTCTGAGGACAGGATTCAGTTTGAAAAGTTAGAGATTATGTTTCCTGTCAACCAATGAATCATCTGCTGTGGACTATCACCTTCTCCTGGGGATGTCTGAGGGTGTCTGGCTGGAGCGTCCATGGATAATGGACTTTCTGCTTCAGAGGTGTGTGAGTGTCTTCCTTGCAGATAGCTGCCCTTGGTGCTTTTGATCTGGAGCCATGGAAACAGCAGCAAGCAGTCAATTACTGTCCCATCTTCCTTAAGTTTCCCTCTTAGCACGTGTTGTAAACTACAATACAGCACAACCCCAGGCTCCTTCTGGATCAGCAAATAAAGTATGGAGACTTTAAATAAGAGATAGAGCGTGAACACAGTTCACCCAACAGCGCTTGTCTGCTGCGTGATGCTTTCTTTCCACAAGTCCTGAGTGCTGATGAGATGAAACGTCCATACTGTGAGTTCAGGCAGAACATAGTTTTGACCTACATAAGCCTTCTTCCAGCTAAGTGCTCAGTGTCCCTTTACTTCTCCAGGTCTCCCAGTTTATACAGGTGCTGGCATCTCTCTGTGCCACTCTCTTCTTGAGACTTAAATGGACACCTATAACCTACAGGTGTTCCGCCAGAGGGAGTAGAGGAGAGAAGAGGCAAGATCTATCACAAATTTGACCAGTGGGCTCTGCTGAACTGAATATTGGGTAAATAGTACAATACTTTATTTTCTACAAAAGATGTGCTCAAGCCTTCCTGGGAATACTGAAAAACAGTATGGTCCTTTTATAACATTGTTGCAGAGCTCCCTCTCAGATGTCAGCTCTCAATATATGTGATTAAGAATAATGGCTCAAATCTTCTATGGGTTCCTCTGCATTTTCTAGCTGCAGTTGGCATTCATGTGTACCACAGTGAGCAACATGGCTTATCTTGCTCAGGGAAGGGACTAGACCACTTCCGGAAACTACTCATCCTGAGGTCAATTGCCAGGATGTTGTTGACCATTCCTGTCCAGAAAGATGATTACATTTCTTTCTTTTTTAAAAAAATATATTTTATTAATTTATTTATATTATATCTGATTACATTTCTTTATTCTCTGTCTTGACACCAATAATAAGGAGTTGTGTGCCTCCTACTGCTTGGAGTGATTTGGTTTTGAGGCAGCAGAAGCCTCCATGAATATCTGAGTGTGCAAAGGTTTTCTTGGTGGACTATCAGAGCACAAGTTTTTATACCAAACCTTGTTTCATTGTTAATCTTGCTTGTCATTTTGAGAGAAGCACCAACTGAAAAAGCAATACTCAAAACAAAGTATGCACACACACACACACACACACACACACACACACACACACACACACACACACACACAGTAAAGTAGGAGAGAAGTAATTTCTCCTGGAATGTATGTTTCACATGGATTGTGAGCAGATTGATGCCTATTGTTACAGAATGACCAAAGCAGATACTCAGTAATTAGAATCTTAACAAGAAGATGAAAAAAGGCAACATCGTTGCAGTCTAGTCAGAGCCAGATCTTGGTACAATGAAACCATCTTCTGGTCCACCCTGGTAGTTGTGCGTCCCTGTCTTCCTCTCTCTGAGGACAGTTATCCAGCTGAAGCAACAATGGGTACACTGTTTCCTTTCCTGCCTTCTTTAATGTGGCCATGATGAACCATGTGAAAGATGAATAGCTGGTCCTAAAGAAATGCTCTGTATGGGTTCCTGGAGTATCTGATGTGAAACTGACTCACAGCTCACAGTTGTCCTATGTCCATGTGTAAGTCTCTAGGGTGCTAGAAATGATCCTTATAGAGATAAGAATGAAGCAGAAATAATGAAAAGAGAACAGAGAAGACAAGACAGATGCCCATGCAAGGAAAGGAGGGAGGAAAAGCAATGAAGAGGCAAGAAGATAATGGATAGGAAGAGAGGGCAAGCATGAGGAGAAAAGGAAAGCAAAAGAGTACAAGGAAAGGGATAAAGAAATAAGAAGGAAGGTGGACAGGAGAGGACAGGAGGCAATGAAAAGTGTGGGGAAAGAAGAGAGACAGCCACAGAAATTACCAATATGCATCCTAAGCCCTTTAAAGTTTGAAGTTCAGGCTACACTATGTTACCAAGCTTCATTTTCTTTCAGGGTTCTTTGGTGAAGATTCCAGAATGGAGTCTGAGTCCCAGGGCCACACTTCTTGGCTCTGTGACCTTAGAGAAATGCTACTGAAACTCTGGGATGTCAGGGCCTGAATCTATCCATACTAGGGAATAATTCCACATTGTAAAGTTTTTCTAAAGTTTAAACAAGAAACTAAGTGACATGCTCACTTTATGTCTTGAACAAATTGTGCTTTGAAAATGGCAGCCATTAGAGCCCCATACAGTTTTAGGAACAGAGAACAGAACGCAATAAGGATTCTTGGCAAAGTACCTAGATATTGATTTCCCTCAGGCCTTTGAAATCTTAAACATTTCCCCCACCAAAAGAAGGCAACATGAGCAAAAGAGGGGGCTCTATACCTCAACTTCAATTTAGAGAAGAATGCTTTATTTTATGGGTCATATTCTGAACTTTTTGGTTTAAAAATAATATAAAGAAAAACTGGTTCAAAAAGAAAAGTGTTTGAAAAGTTACAAGCTGGGCATGGTGCCATAGGTCTTTCATCCCAGCACTCAGGGAGACAGAGGCAAGTGGATCTCTGTGAGTTCGAGGCCAGCTTGGTTTACAAAGCAAGTACAGGACCGACAAGGCTACACAGGGAAACCCTGACTCTCACAACCAAAAAGAAATGAAAGAAAGGAAAGAAGGAAGAAAGGAAGGAAAGAAGCAAACAAGCAAGACAGAAAGAAAGAAAGAAAGAAAATATCTAGTATGGTTTCCTCATTGTACAAAGAAGAAAATAAGACACTGGGCGTGAGTGATCTGCCTCATTGTTCCTCTATCAGCTGCTTCTGAGGCCCATGCTGCTCCTTCACTGTCTCCAGGTAGATTCCCAGATATAGGCCTGCCATGAAGAATGGCTCTGACCTGCTTTCCCTACTTGAGGGATCAGAATGACTCAAGTCCCAGATGGCCCTTCCAAGTCAGAGTGATTTCTCAGTCTCTTTCTGAAGACAGCATACAGACAACTGAAGAAAAGAAGAATGGCTCTAAACCAAGTAAGGAGATAAACTGCTAAATTGTCCTTCCTGTTGACTTAAGCATAATTCAAAGAAATGCAATTCTGAAGCAAAGAAAGGGGCTCTGAGAGAAGTTTCTGATTTTCATTGGACGTTGCTAAGAAGATCCACAGTCAAGTGTGACTAAGAAAACCAAGCCGGTTATGGCATATCTAGATATCACTTCCCCATTGAGATACTGCTGAGGTGGCACATCTCCTAGTCAAGACTGGAACGACATTTTTTTGTTTCTTCAATCAAGATTTTATTCACAACTACAGTGAAAGGTTTAGTTTCTGCATCTGCAGTTGCTCAGAGATTGTATTGTAAACCAACTGACTTCTGAAGAATCTTTGATTCTGCGAAAAACAAAAACCAAAACACAGGCCTGTTGCCAGCTCAGTAATCATAATGACATTAATAGACTGTGTTTATTGAGCACTCAAGCCTTCAGCTGGGTTACAGACTGACAGGAAGAAATTCACTCCCGACACACATGCTGTAAGGTTCCATTACGTTCCTGATTTAATTTTCCATGGATGCAAACTTAATCAGAGGAATGGTTGCTGCACAGGACAGAAACAGATGTGGGTGTTTTGCCATAGCTTGCTTGCTACCCACCCCTACCAAGATTGAACAGATGTCCACAGATGCAGAGGCATTATCTACCCGAGGCCGACAAAGGAATCATTCTTGCCGCACCTCTGCCCTTTAGCATGTGGGTCTCCAATAAACGGGTGACACGTGTAACAGTCAATCCGTTTGCCTCTTAGTCTCTACACTCTAAACTTCATCCTCTGCCACCAAGAAAGCGATGTCGAGGCCTAAACAGCCAAGAATGAATCCGTGGTTTCCGAGATGCTAAGAAACATGTCCTGCAGCAAGCTGCATTTTGATTCAGTATGTTATCAAAGTCAATGTCTAGACTCTCCTTTCCAAAATACCATCCCGCCAGTAGAGTGTAGTGGCACGTGGTGATGGTCCCAGGACTTACAAGAACGAGGCAAGATGATTTGAATTAGAGGTCAGCCTGGGATATTATAGCAACTTTGAGCAAGCCTGGCTACAAGCGAGACTCATCTTGGGGAAGGATTGTAAAAATAGCGCTAATGAAGCGGAGACTGGCGGATCCCTTGGGTCTTGCTGGCTAGTCAATCTAGCTGGAATTGGAAGCTTTGAGTTCAATGAGACAAGCTCCCCCAATAGACATAAATAAAGTAGACAGCGATCGAAGTGGACTCCTCACATCATCCTCTGTCCTACATGTATGCTCACATGCAAGCGTACACATTGTACACGTGCACACTCATCTTAATTGAAGCCCCCAAAAATCTGTACCGACATGAGATCAGTGATTTGTTTAGTCTTGGCTCAAAAGCAATATGGCCTCAGTGGGCTACTGAGTGAGTGTTATAGCCTGTTCCTTTCTGTGAGAGTGGATGATGCCAGAGTGGGCCTAGTGATAACTGGGATTAAACATCACTCTGGCATACTGACCTGATATCAGTATTGAATTGACTCATTCCAAAATCAGTACACCAAGAGAAGGAAGGCTGGTTTTTTTTGTTTGTTTGTTTGTTTTTTGTTTTTTGTTTTTTTTTTGTAGACGTCTCAACAGAGCTGAGATATTGAAATTGAAAAAAATGTAATTTACTCTCCTTCCAAACTCTTAATTGTATTTAGTCAGAAACTTGAAAAAATCAGCCTCCACCTCAATAAAGAGCGTTTAATAAAGGATATGTTCTAGGTGAGGGAACAGAAAAGGTTCAAACACTTGGATACAAGCAACATTACAAAGCTTAAAGAGGACCATGGGGGAAATGGTTATCCTAGAATTACAGAGCGTGAGTAATGAAGAGGGGGTTCCTGAAGGGAGCTGTAGTGTTGCAGAGTATTTATTATACTCTATAGAGCTCTTACTATGACCCAGCTAGCCCTCCAATAATCTAGACAGAGGCCTATCGATTTATTTAAACAGCTTTAGCACAATCACTCGGCAGTTACGATTTAAACTAATTTTCTATGCTAGGCTGGCTACTTCCTGGCTGCACTCCCCAAGTTACTTGCCAATAAGTCGTCCTGTCTGGGTGGATCTGCTCCATCAGGCCACATCCTATTTTTCCATCTGCTTCCTTCTCTCTCTCTCTCTCTCTCTCTCTCTCTCTCTCTCTCTCTCTCTCTCTCTCTCTCTCTCTCTCTCTCTCCTGCTTCTCTTAGCCTCATAGTCCCTACCCAAGATCCCCACCCAGCTTGTGAACTGAAGCTCCACTTAAACTCTAACAAGGTTTACACAACAGCACCCGAGAGTGCATGCGCTTGTCTGAACAGCAACCAGATCTTGGGGGACCAGTATTTGGCATTTGGATGCACAGCAGCAGCGCCAGACCAACCCCCACCACTGTAGACAGTGGAAGCACATTGCCTCACAGCAGAAATGGAAAAGTTCAAGTGGCCCAAACCCCTCTCTCTCCATTTTCTTTCAGCTAATCATTGTGAATAGTGAGGGTAAGTCTAACTGTACAATAAAAAGCAGTAAGTTTCCTGAGGCACACAGAAGAGCCTCATCTAGGGATTACGGGTCATTGGGCAGGGAAAAAAATTGGAGAAAGGATACACATTAGTTTAATTTGTTTATAATTTTCAGTAGCTCACATGCCACTAAGGTATTGTGTCCAATGACACGGCTAAGGAAGCTGGTTAGCAAAGTCAGAGAAAATACTGATTGTTCTATACACTGGTGTTTTCACTATCACTTAGACAAAATAATTACCAATTATTCCACCACACTAAAGAAAGATGAGTTGCATTCTCACACCTTATATCATGATAAAACCCAGTAAGTTTTCATGGGAAAGAGCCACAGTTCTGCTCCTGTGAGTACCTAGTAATGCCAGAGCTGGAACCTGGAAGCAGGATCTAGTGCAGAGGCCATGGAGGAGTGCTGCTTACTGGCCTGCTTTCTTACAGAAGCCAGGATGACCAGTCAAGGGATGGCACCACCCACTGTGGGCGGGGCACTCCCCCATCAATCTCTAATTGAGAAAATTCCTAACAGCTGGACATCATGGAAGCCCTTCCTAAACTGAGGCTCCTTCCTCTCTGATGACTCTAGCTTTTGTCAAGTAGACACACAAAACCAGCCAGTACAACTGACCCCTTGTCAACTTGACACACAACACACTTGCTGTTAAGCCACAACCCGTTCTTTCTTATTCATCCCTAACATCTCACATTAAAAACATAAATAACTTTAAAAGTCCCATGGTTATTACAATTCAAGCACATTAAAATTTCATTCTCTTTAAAATATCTGATCTCTCTAACTATCTAAATATCTCTCTTAGAAGTTAAATGTCTTTTAGCTATGGCCTTCTGTAAAATCAAGAATAAAAATCTGATACTTTCTTTCTTCAAGAGGGAAAAATAGTCACAATCAAAGCAAAGCAAAAATTAAACTCCAACTGCCCAATGTCTCAGAGTCCCAGTCTTCTGACATCCTCTAGAGGGCTTGCGTCACTTTTCCAGCTCTGCCCTCTGTAGCACACAGCTTGTCTTCTAGGCTCTAGCTAGGTCTGCCCCCTCCCCCATCCCCCCCTCCCACTGCTGCTGCTGTTCTTGGTGCTCATCCCATGGTGCTGGCATTTCCAAAACACTGAGGTCTTCTGCTGTAATTGGGCTACATTTTCATCAGTAGCCTCTCCTAGGTATTCTTCATGGTGCCAAGCCTCAACTTCTCTGCATGACCCCTTTAGTCCTGGGCCTTTAGTGACCTCTCCTGGCCTCTTACAGTGCCAAGCCTCACCTGCTCTCCATGACCCTTCCATGCCTTCAAAACCATATCACCTGGGTAACTCTTACACATTGCCAAGTCCAGCTGCCAGCACAAGGTATAAACTTGGCTGTCTCTCGAATGCAGCTTCTCTATGCTCACAGAAAGCACTTCCCAGAAGATTTTACCTCAGTGATGCTGGTCTCTTCTTAATCATCATTAATTTCTTACTTCCATCTAACCAGCATTTATTTTTTAAAAATATTTTATTAATTTATTCATATTACATCTAAATTGTTTGCCCATCCCTTGTATCCTCCCATTCCTCCCTCCCTCTCACTTTCCTCCTACTTCCCTTCCCTATGTCTGTGACTGAGGGGGACCTCCGCCCCCTGTATATGCTCATAGGGTATCAAGTCTCTTCTTGGTAGGCTGAAATAGAAGGATCCAGAGGGTCCTAGAAACATTCAAAAAGAACATTATGATGGGCAGATCTGGGTCCAGGGGTCCTGCTCAAACTATGACACCCGCCAAGGACAATACGGGAAGTAAACTTTGAACCCCTACCCAGATCTAGCCGATGGACAGAACATTCTCCACTGTTGAATGGAGAGTGAAAACTGACTTTCACTCGAACTCTGGTACCCCATTTTTTACCACATCCCCTTGATGGGGAGGCCTGGTGGCACTCAGAGGAAAAATAGCAGCCTACTAACCAGCATTTATTGTCCCTGTAATGCAAAAGTTTCTATTTAGTAGTTCTGATATCTTGCTAATCACAGCTGATTCTTCAGCCCCAGCTAACCAGAACCACAGAATCTTAAATTACAATAGCTAAAGGCCCTGATCGAATCTTTAATCTTCCCTCTGAAACTTCACAAGCCAGGCTTCAGTCTTCCCTGCTGTCAAGATTCCTATCTTCCAAGATCCCACAGAACCCCTCCCCCCCCCCCACCACCACACACACGGAGCTCTTAACACCCAATGGCTCTTCTAGCTCAAAGGTTCCAAGTCCTTCCACAAGGTCAGGTCTGTCACAGCAGTACTCCACGATGCTGGTACCAAAAAATAAGACACAGGAGTAGAACAGTAGCTTCTTACATAGTATCCACAGCCAGGAAGCCAAGTGTAGTCAGGAATAGTTGCTGGGCTACGCAGACTGAAATCCCAACCCTAGTGACCCAGTTCATCTAGCAAAGCTACACCTTCTGAGGTCTCAGAGTTTTCCAAAACAGAGCCATCACTAGCATCCAGTGCTGAGACACACTAACATAGTGGGGGAACATTTCACATTCAAACCACAGTATCCTGACCCTGCTCCCCAAAGGCTCAGGACCATCTTGTGATGCAACGTATCCATCTCAACTTTCAAAGTCCATACAGTGTTTAACACTCCCAACACTGTTCTGACGTGCAGGGTATGCCCTGAGACCCAAGGCAGTCTCTTAATTAAGAGCCTTTATACACGAAAAACACAAGTTATGGCCTTCCACCATAGAATATGACATGAGTGTTCCTATTCCCAAAGAGAGGGATAGGGGCATAGCAAGGATAGATTCAGCCAAAGCAAGACCAAAACCCATAACGTCTTGCAGTTCCATGTCTGGCATTTGGGGCTCATGATGGATTTATCTCCTACCCAGCTGCCTACAGTATACATGGCTTCTTGGGATGCATCTATTTGTGACATATTTCTTCAGTGGAATCTCTATGGCTCTGGCCTCTGTAACATCCTGGGGTCTCCATTATAACTTAATATTCATCTTCAAAATTCCATGCAAAGGTCTCTTGTGGCCTCCTTGTAAAGACTTGACCCTTGCTATATGTTGCTTGTCCTTTGCATCTTCGGTGGAGCCATGAAGCCAGATGTCACAATCCCTTTAATCCTGTATTTTTTTATACTCTCAAACCAGTAACTTTTAGACAGTGCTACCAAGTTCTGCTGATCCTTGGGGTAGAGTTTGGTCTTCTTGAACCACAGTCACAGCAGCCTCTGTGTGCAGATCCTGGGAAAATAGTTTCCTAGGGAGATGCTTTCCAAAGTAGGAACCCCTGCTGGGCACAGTGCCACACATCTGTAATCTCAGCACCTGGGGAGGCCGAGACCAGCCTGGCCTACAAAGCTAGTCCAGGACAGCCAAGTCTACACAGAGGGACCCTGTCTCAAAAAAACCAAAAACCAAAGTAGGAAACCTTGTCATTCTGAGTTGAAGCTGTCTCCTTTCAGAGTGGTTTGCATTTATGCAGCTGAACCTTTGATGGGTGGGGCGGGGGGGTGTATCTTGCCCTCAGGACACCTTTCCTGTTACCCCTATGCAGAGCTGGAGCTTCCATTTCCACAGTTACAATCTCTCTTTCCACTTGTACCTTGGCTGAAACTATAAGCCTATATGATCCCTTTACTTTAACAAACTGCACATTTTTCATACCCTTTGACCTCACCTGTTGCTTCTATGAAAAACTGTAGATATGAATAATAATATTGAGTAATAACCACACCACAGACTAAAGGTTAATCTGCCTCAACATTTCCATCATCAAACACCATTTTTATGTCCATCATTTTTAAGTTCATCCTCACTAAAGTTATTGGGACATGGGCACGTGCCAGATTCATTGGCAGAATGCAACCTGAATGGCCTCAAGCCCATTTCCCAGGAGAGTATTTAGTTCCCTCTGATAGTTCATGAGCCAGGCTTCCACTGTATGCATGTCTCTTAATATTTCTGTTTTTCACTCTGCCATGAAAATGGCCCATTGGTCTTTGCTTAAAGTATTTTAGGCCATTTTTATTTAGCACACAGCTATACCTTATAATTTACTTTTCTCATTGATGACAATATGCCTGACCAGAAGTATATTAGAGGAGTAAGGGCTTGTCCTGGCTTACAGTTCAAAGGGACACATACCATCATAATAGAGAAACCATGACAACAGTGTGTGGGGCAAGCTACTCACTCACGTTGCATCTGCAATAAGGAAACAGTATGGTCAGTGGGTAGGGCCAAGCTATGAAAATTCAAGGCCGACCCACGTGATCCACTTTATCCAGCAAGCCTCCACCCCCCCTAAAGGTTCTACAACCTTCTAAATAGTACTATCACTGGGGAGTCAAGTATTCAAACACAAAAGACAATGGGGGGAAATTCACATTTAAACCACAGCACCTTCAAGTTTCTGTACATAATTTATAAGATTAGATTGCCTAGATGTTCTCCTCTCACACCTAATATTATTTCCTTTGCTATTGCCCAGCTCCATGCCCCATGGTCATCAAGACTTTAACAGGGTCTTTATTAATAGCTCTCCAATTGTGAGGTAGTTGATTACTTGAATCAGTATAAATTATAACATAGAAAACAACATTAAACTCCTTCTCTTAAGCATCATGTCACATAAGAAGTGTATACATCTTCAAGGGTACTTTTTAAGTTACTTCTGGCAGAGATTAGATAGATACCTATAGCACCTCTTTGTCCTTTGTACAGATGCTTAGCTGGGGTGTGTGTGTGTGTATGTGTGTGTGTGTGTGTGTGTGTGTGTATGTGTGTGTGTGTGTGTGTATGTGTGTGTGTGTGTGCCTTTGTGAATGTATATGATACATGAGATGATTAACATTAGTTGTCAACTTAAAAGAATCAACAGTCACACGGGATACTGTACTTTGGGAATGCTTGTCTTGATTATGTTAATCGAAGTGGGAAAACAGGTTAATTATGAGTAGGACCAGTCCTGGCAGTGGATGCCTTTGTAAGCAGCTGATTCCAGCTCCTGCTCCTGCAGCGTTCACTTTGCAATCATGGTAGACAGCTCCCTGAAATGTAAGCCAAAACGAACCCTTCTCCTTTAAATTGCTTTTGTCAGGTTATTTTATCACAGCAACAGTAAAAAGAAACAAAGACAGGCGTGTTTGTTTGTGTGTGTGAGTCCATGCATGTGGACCACAACACACACGTAGAGGTCAGAGGTCAACCTCAGCTGTCAGTCCCCTTCCTCAGCTTTGTTTGAAACAACATCTCTTTATTGTTTTGCCATGCCATAGGGCAAGCTAACTGGTCCATGAGCTTCAAAGGATTCTTTGTATCTGTCCTCTGTCTCACAATCATGGGAGAAGGAGGTTTTCAGATATGTGCTACCATTCTCAGCTTTTTACATGGGTTGTGGGAACTCAAATTCAGATCCTCACACTTGTGAGGCAAGTGTTTTACCCATGAAGCCATTTTAGCCCCTATATTTTAATAATAAATTGTTTTCTGTCTTAACATTTTTTTTCTGATTGAATAGAATTAAACATGTTCTTTAGTCCTTTTATTTCCTTTCATAGATCTGAAAACTGATGAGAAATATTTTCTGGGGAAATTAAGCTTATGGAAACATTTATGTTATGTATAGTTAAAGTTTGGTCTTGTTTATTCAGTATGTAGCATATTTTATACTGAAGTTTATTGATAAGTAAGGCCGAACTCTTTTATTTTTAGAAATGTCAAATCTAATAATGGAAACAAGCCCATGACAATGATTTCACCTAATACGCTAAATAACAGAAGCAGAAATGGTTTGTTTTCCTGGATACAGGCATTCTAAACCAAGACCCACAAACAACTGATTAAATAAATTCAAAATTTTTGTTTTCCATGGAAAATTTTTTGAAGCCTGCATTTGAAAGATATAGTTTTCTTTTGTCAATTCACTGTGTAACATGGTGAAATGGAGTGACTTTTTACAAAAATGATGTCTTCCCTGGGGTGTAGTGAAAGACACATGATTACAATGAGCAAGCCTGTTTGGGAAGTTAACTTAAAGCTACTGTAGTTACGTTCTCAGGCTTGGCAAACCAAGGGCAGTGGGTCCAATATTTGCTTCTGCCATTTACTAACTAGCTAAGTAGCTTTGGTCCAACTACATGAAAATCCTTTAGGATAAGACTTTTGGCGATGGTAGAGGTGAATTCAAGACCTTGCATATAGCAAAAAATTCAATGCTCTAACCTTGGTTAGGGATTTCTAATCTTTAAATTTAGTGTTAGCACAGTCATTGCTCAGTGTCTTCATAAAGTTAGCTCTAGGACCCCTTTGAGATACCAATACTCATGTGGCTGCTCAGAGTTATTATATAAAGTGGCATGGTAGTGCCGTACATCCTACTCACATCCTTCCATATACTTGGAACATGCTTTAAGTTACCTATAGTACCTAATAAAATGTGGATGCTGTACAGTTAGTTTTCATATTATTGCTTAGGTTCACTTTAAAAATATTTTTGATGTGCAGTTGGTTGAACATGTGGCATAAATGAAGTGACTGTAACAGCGTGGTGCTAATAATTAGATTATAAAACATGCACTAAGGGCAGAATTCATGTCTTAGACTCACAGACTCATGCAGCTAAGTGCTAACTACTATATTTAACTGAATCAAAATAATCCGTGGCGGTATAATTCATCCTTTTAAATTTTCTTCCTGAGAAACCACAAGAGTCCTCAGTGTCCACATAACATATGGAAATATAAATTTGGCGCACTCTATTTTGCAGTTATAGAGTCATGAATGCTGTAATGGTGACACGGGCCCTGCCTATTTAACAGATAAACGTACAAAGGCTCATGTGGCTTCAGTAGCTAGCCTGTCACCAAGCACTTTAGAGAACCCAGGCTTGCTGATCATCTACAATGACTCGACTTCATCTCTACCCATCCTCCCTACTCACTGCTCCCCCTTACCCGCCAGTTGTACCCCCCATACTTACTACATTGTAAGTATGCTTCTTCTCATGAACATTTCTGATGCATGTTCCTTTAACAGGAAAGCCGAGTTATCCTATCATTGGTGAGGTGTGAATGAGACACTGTTATTAATACAAACAGAGGCACCCTCTGGGCGCCATACATTTATCAGATCAAGCCTTGAGACAGGAAACTACAAAAGCAACTAATGAAAACAGGATGAATGTTGTTTGCTAAATTAATGCTGTCATCTTTCCCAAGTGTGTTTTCAAACTGAAACAGTCCAGCAGCAAAAATAGAACAAGCCTGGTACACTTGGTTCCACAGTGTAGAGGATTTGAAACACAGACTTAATTTCCAGTGTGTTAAATTGCTCAAGTGTCAGTGGTGAGTGGATACTGTCAACATGTGTGCAGACACCCACCCTACAATCCACCAATGCCTTCTCCTTCTGTGCTCCTAAAATTATGGCATCAAACAACAACCGCATTGACAAACTCAAGCTGTACATATTGTGGAGCCTAGCTGAGTGCTGGCCTCTGCGCCGCATGCTTAGCTGCCTCCTTTACCAATTTTCACTCTGGGGCCACTGAATCCTGCCAGCGATGAAACATTTGTGTTGGCGGCCTCTCCAGATTTGCTTCATACAAAGCATGAATTCAAATACAAGTAAGAAAAGCACACTGTGCTGTGTGTTTGTGGAAAGTAAAGGATGCTGTGGAAAGTAGTGGAACTAGTCACTTGTACTTGTTACACTCACTGACCTTTCTAGGCCTGTGCTGTTCTAGCAGGTCACCCTCTGGGGTCAGAATTTACAAGAGGAAACCATTTAGAGAAGTGGTTCTCAACCTGTGGGTCGCGACCCCTTTGGGATCAAAACACCTGAAATCATGGGGGTCAAGTATCAGATATCCCACATAGAAGATATTTACATCATGATTCATAACGGCAGCAAAACTGCACTTAGGAAGAAGTAGCAACAAAGATAACTTTATGGTTGGGGTTAACCACAACATGAAGACCTGTATTAAAAGGTTGTGGCATTAAGAAGGTTGAGAACCACTGCTTTAAAGCTTCTGAGCTCTGGGACTATAGAGCTAGTTAAAGGCTTGTATGTTCTCGATGGTTCAAGAGGAGGGGTGAATTGAAGGCCATTGGTTCGAGAGTTTACGAGAATATGTGGAAAGGGTGCTGCTTCTGATCTCTCTGTTGTCAATTCAATGTGTTTCAGGGAGGGTGGGATATAGAAACCTGGCCTGGCAGGTCAGCCCAGCTAACAGGAAATGCACAGTGATCGTGCCATGCTCCTAGGCTATATTTAATGGCTACACATGCAGAATGCAAGTTCTGCAAACAGAAAGGAAGTTTAATTTGAGTATCTGACCGGAAAAAAATGGCAGTGCTAGCTGTTTTCAACACTTCAAATCCAAACACTGTTGGCTTGCTTTGCCTTGAGAATTTGGAGGTAGCTAAGACAAAGGGTCACAGCCAAGTAGAAAAAAACAAAGATGTTACCACAGAAGATGGGCAATTCTGTAAGGTCAGAGAGAAAAGGAAAAGGATTCTTTAGTGAAGGCTCTAAGGAGTGAGTAGAAGAACGCTTGATGGGATTTTTCAAAAGTGACAGCAAAATGTCTTAGTCCATTTTGTTCTGTTAGGA